>NC_091957.1:4765877-4955877 GCF_031021105.1 Erythrolamprus reginae
TTGGCATGGTTGCCAAAAGAAAGCAATCTTCATGCATATGTTCTGGGAGTGTGTTGAAGTTCAGAAATTTTGGAAGGAAGTGCAGAATGAAATAAATAAAATGTTAAATATTAAGTGGATAATTACAAAAGAAATAGCGATATTAGTTAAACAAAGAGAATTAAGAGACTTCAAAGAAATAAAAACTGCAGCATTCTATAAAATGGACATTACAGAACTGGTACTGGTACATGGTGGATCACATTCATTTTAAAATCATGGAAATAAGATTAAACAATTTTGACGAAAATAAATTGGAGAAGCTGATGGCACGATGGAATAAGGCGAAAGATTATATGCTGAGTAGAATTTGTGACGAAAATGTGAAAAATAAACTCCAATCACTCTTTCAATAATAAACAAATGCACAGTAGAGCTAAGGAAATAAAAGAATATAAACTAGTAATATTTGAACCCCCTGCAATTGGTGGTGGTGGTGGCGGAATTGTCAGTCGGGTGATGGGCACATGCACTGTGCACCGTTTTATGTTTGTTTATGTTAATTTCAACGTGCAAAAACCAATAAAAATATATTTTTTAAAAATAAAATAAATAAGGGTTACAAATTTGTGTGGCCTCTCCTGATCTAGAATGAATGAGGCTTCTCCCTCACTAAGACCTTATCACATTGGAGTGTTCTTTGAAGCGTACAAAATCAGTTTGGGGGCTCCGTAAGCGAGTGGAAGAAACTTTATTAAATGCTCGAAATTTATCTGCGCGAGGGATCAACCTGATGAATGGCTCCCTCGCCCTGGCACAGGCCTCGTCCCGTGGAAGGGAAGATAATTTAGGTGGACATAAACTGAGAAGCAGATTAAAAAGAGGCTTAAGCCAAGTGCTGTAAAATATCTCCGAAAACACACGGCGGAATTAACATTGCAAAGTTGAGCCTCGTAAGTAACGATGGGGCAGAGAGGAAAGGACGGTTCCGGAATTGGATCTCGGGACGATAAATCCCCATCCGAGTTCAGATGGAATCTAAGCCGGTCGTCGTCGGAATGGTGCAGAAGCGTGGAAGATCAATGTGCAAAAAATTCAGAATGTGCAAGTGGTCTGATTTCATGGTACAGCTTTTCCTCTTTGGATTCTCCTGGTCGTAAACAGTGGGGAAAGCCAATTTTTTTTAAACTACCGGTCCTGGGGGTGTGGTGTGGATTGGTGGGCGTGGCAGGGGAAGGATACTGCAAAATCCCCTTTCCCTCCCCACTCCAGGGGAAGGATACTGCAAAATCTCTGCTCCCTCCCCACTCCAGGGGAAGGATACTGCAAAATCTCTACTCCCTCCCCATTCCTGGGGGAAGATACTGCAAAATCCCCCTTCCCTCCCCACTCCAGGGGAAGGATACTGCAAAATCTCTACTCCCTCCCCACTCCAGGGGAAGGATACTGCAAAATCTCTACTCCCTCCCCATTCCTGGGGGAAGGATCCTGCAAAATCTCCATTCTCTCCCCATTCCTGGGGGAAGGATTCTGCAAAATCTCTACTCCCTCCCCATTCCTGGGGGAAGGATCCTGCAAAATCTCCATTCCCTCCCCATTCCTGGGGGAAGGATCCTGCAAAATCTCCATTCTCTCCCCACTCCAGGGGAAGGATATTGCAAAATCCTGTGGTTGGGTGGGGCTGCTGTAATTAGTGCTACAGATAAAAAGAACAGCGTGCTGGTTTAGCCTTGTGGAAGTTTATCTGATTCATAATTCGTCAAGATCGTGGTTTTGCTGTTTCCCTGTTCAAGACTGTGTGTGTGGCCTTTCTGGACTTTGGAATTTGGACTCAATTTCCCAGTTAGTGGGTGAGAAATTGGATTGCATTTAACCTGTGCCTTGTGTGTACCAGAAAATCCCTTTGACATTTTAAAAGGGAGTTTTTTCTGCTTTTCTGTTGATAAAGACTTTTGGTTTTCCTTCTGTCGTGTAGTGTGTGTCTTTCTGGACTAATTACCCTGTAATTGCGGGCGGTTGGGACACGCCGGCAGAACAGCAGCGAGAATAGTGCTCGCACAATATTGGAAAAGCGAAACTATGGCTATTTATTTATTTGTTTGTTTGTTTGTTTGTCCAATACACAATACATATTGAAGAGAATAGACATATAGTAATATATATAAAGAAAAGGATGGAAGAAAAGATATAAAAATAGAGAAGATATATGAAAGGAAGAAAAGATATATGAGATAAAAATAGAGGAGAAGATATATAAGGGAAGAAAAGATATATGATATATGAGATAAAGGAGAGACAATTGGACAGGGGACGAAAGGGACTCTGGTGCACTTATGCACGCCTCTTACTGACCTCTAAGGAACCTGGAGAGGTCAATCGTGGATAGTCTAAGGGTAAAGTGTTGGGGGTTTGGGGATGATACTACTGAGTCCGGTAGTGAGTTCCATGCTTCGACAACCCGATTGTTAAAGTCATATTTTTTACAGTCAAGTTTGGAGCAGTTAATATTAAGTTTGAATCTGTTGCGTGCTCTTGTGTTGTTGCGGTTAAAGGTGAAGTAGTCATTGACAGGCAGGATGTTGCAGCATATGATCTTGTGGGCAATACTAATTGAGTAATAATACCAATATTGAGGAAGATATAATCGAAAAAATATCAATGTGACAAAATTGATAGTTTAACCAAAAAAATAAGGAATATAGATGAGCAAGAGTATACTAACTGTTGGGATAGGTTCTATGATTGGATGGGAAAAAGCAAAAACAGAGAGTTAATAAATGTTAGAAAAGTTGGAGAGTAAATGTCAGAATCGGTCATAAAAGATAAAGTGTTGTGGTTAGCTCTGGCCCAGCTCCTGCCCCAAGGACTGTGGATGTGGGGGAGACATCCACATGCTGCAGGCCTGTTTTGCCCCCGGTGGAATCTGCTGATGAAGGCTCCTCTGACCAAGAAGACGTGAGTGACAGGGAGGAAGAGAGTGTGGCAGACAGCTCAGAAGGAGATCAGTTATCTAGCTCCTCCTTGGATTCAGAACAAGAGTTAATGATACAGCCACGCATGCGGAGAGCGATGCATAGGCAACAACAACTGAGAGATTATTATCAAAGAAAATGAGGCCACCTGTGGTTGGGTGGGGCTGTGGTCATTAGTAAGGCTGCTATAAAGAGCAGCCTGTGGGTTTGGCCATTGTGGAGGATTATCTGATCATTGTGTTTCGTGACTGCTTTACTGACTTTGACCTTTTGTATGCTGATTTTTCCCCGCTTTGAAACTAAACCAGAGCAAAGTGTGTTTCACTTTGTGAAAGAAGAAGGACTGTGAATTGCCTCACAGCTGCAAGCTAAGTATCACAGAACTGATAAGGGACTTGTACCAATTACCAGTTTGTTTGGAGACAAGTGCTCTTTGCTATACCAAAAGAGGGCTTAGTTTCAGTGAATTTTCATTATAAAGAACATTGTTTTTAATTTTCAAACGTGTGTGTGTCTGAAATTTGTACCTGTGAATTTTTGGGAGGAGTCTACTAGAGAGCCCGACAGAACAAAAAAGAAAAATATATATCTGAATAAGATCATTGCTAAGATTTGATGTATGATATATTATGTAAATATAATCCGTGTAATAGAAAATAAGCACTGTTAGAATTGTATTACAAGCATATCACAAATTGTCCATTGTAACGTTTTTAATAATTGTCTGGTTTTAATATTTTTTGTGTGTTTTGTTGTTTGTGTTTCGTGTGTTAAAAATAAAGTTTATTTTTAATTTTTAAAAAAGTTCTGCAGATAAACAATCCTTGATTTAGAACTTTACAACTCGGGAGCAAGGAAATACCAACTCCCCAATCTTCTTGACATTTGATGCTAGGAGAACTTTTAAAAAATAAAATAATAAATAAAAAGGACCTAGTTAAAAAGAAGCCACATCGTGTTTTCCTTTTTTTTTATTATCGCAAGCCGCCGACAGATGCCGCGTTATTAACATTTGATTAAAAATCTCTTCAGGTCTTCAAGCAGCTTGCTTGGAAAGAGAACATCTTGACGAAACAAGCAGTTTGTGATTGACAATTAATAATATTCCATGTGTCACAATGCGGAGCGTGTGACTTTATTGGCAATGGCAGAACACGACATGTTTCAAATTTGGGATCCTGAGATAGGAAGCGCGGGTGGGGCGGGGGGGAAATTGAAGCGAGAACATCTCTGTTTACAAAAATGGCAATGTTGAAGGTATCTCCTTGGGGGTCACTCTTGATAGGTTTCCATTTTAAAAACAAACTGTGAAGAAAATACCTCCGAGAGATGTGGAAGAGCGGTATAGGATTGACTGGCGGTAACTTCAGGATTGTAAAAATAAAATAAAATAGCAAAGAGTTTTTAAAGTGAAAAATTTCAGCCTTTTAGAAACCTAGAAACCTAGAAGATTGACGGCAGAAAAAGACCTCCTGGTCCGTCCATCCATCCATCCATCCATCCATCCATCATCTATTTATCTATCTATCTCTATCTATCTATCTATCTATCTATCTATCTATCTATCTATCTACCCAACTACCTACCTAACTACCTACCTACCTAGTTAGTTAGTTAATTAGTTAGTCTGTCCTTATACTATTTCCTGTATTGTATCTTAGGTTGGATCTAGGTTTATCCCAGGCATGTTTAAATTCAGTTCCTGTGGATTTACCAATCATGTCTGCTGGACGTTTGTTCCAAGCATCTACGACTCTTTCAGTCAAATAATATTTTCTCACGTTGCTTCTGATCTTTCCCCCAACTGACCTCAGATTGTGCCCCCTTGTTCTTGGGTTCACTTTCCTATTGAGAACACTTCCCTCCTGAACCTTATTTAACCTTTTAACATATTTAAATGTTTCGTTCATGTCCCCCCTTCACCTTCTATCCTCCAGATGGAGTTCATGAAGTCTTTCCTGATGAGTTTGATGCTTAAGACCTTCCACCATTCTTGCAGCCCGTCTTTGGACCTATTCAATTTTATCAATATCTCTTTGTAGGTGAGGTCTCCAGAACTGGACACAGTATTCCCAATGGGGTTTCAACAGCGCTCTATACAGCGGGATCACAATCTCCCTCTTCCTGCTTGTGATACCTCTAGCTATGCAGCCAAGCCTTCTACTCGCTTTCCCTACTGTTCACCCATTTGGAGACTGTCAGAAATCACGACCCCTAAATCCTTCTCTTCTGAAGTTTTTGCTAACACAGAACTGACCACGCTGGGGGGGGAAAGCCTCATCACTTCAAGGCTCGACTACTGTAATGCGCTCTACATGGGGCTACCTTTGAAAAATGTTCGCAAACTTCAGATCGCGCAGAATGCAGCTGCGAGAGCAATCATGGACTTTCCCAAATATGCCCATGTTACACCAACACTCTGCAGTTGCCGATCAGTTTCCGGTCACAATTCAAAGTGTTGGTTATGACCTATAAAGCCCTTCATGGCACCGGACCAGATTATCTCAGGGACCGTCTTCTGCTGCACGAATCCCAGCGACCAGTTAGGTCCCACATAATGGGTCTTCTCCGGGTCCCGTCAACTAAAGAATGTCGCTTGGCGGGACCCAGGGGAAGAGCCTTCTCTGTGGCGGCCCTGGCCCTCTGGAACCAACTCCCCCCAAAGATTAGAATTGCCCCCACCCTCCTTGCCTTTTGTAAGCTGCTTAAAACCCACCTCTGCCGCCAGGCATGGGGGAATTGAGACCCTCTTTCCCCCTAGGCCTTTACAATTCTATGCATGGTATGTTTGTATGTATGTTTGGTTTTTTATATTAATGGGTTTTTAATTGTTTCTAACATCAGACTACTATTGTACATTGCTTTATTGTTGCTGTTAGCCGCCCTGAGTCTCCGGAGAGGGGCGGCATACAAATCCAATCAATCAATCAATCAATCAATCAATCAAGCCACTTTTTGTGGAAAGTGGTGACTGAAATACGCCCTCTTTATTTCTTTCCATCCTTTTGGCCACCTGGGAAAGGATCACGGAGACTCCAGCAGGTTAAGGTGCCTTGTTGGCGTTCATTTTTTCTTTTTCACCTTCTTCCCTCTTTTCGAACATGTCATATGACAATTAATGGTTGCGGCATGTTTTTTGACAGGAAGTCAATGGCCCGTGACAAACCTCCCGCCTGCCCGTTGAACCTCCGGGCGAAGTAGTTAGTGCATAATCCGGTTGTTGGCTGAGCTTAACCCTTCATGCAATTAGCGCCGGCCTCTGAAGTCCTCCATCTCTTCTTCTCCATCTCTCCTTTTCTTGACTTCTTCTAGCCCCTCCCTTGCAAATAGGAGGAAATGGGATAGGTTGGGCTTCTCTGACATCACCGCAGCGCTGGCCAATCCTGAGTGTGGGATGCCTGGATTTGGTTGTTTTTTTTAAAGGACCACAATTGGCTGTGTGGTTAGGATGTGGGTGGGATTGTAAAGACATGGAGGGTCTCCATGATGGGCCTCAATGCTTTCTTCGCCCTGGACCCTTTTTCAAGGTCATCTGGGGCCACAGACTCCTAGGCTTAACTCAAGATTTAAATCATAACCCCCTGTGAGGTCATTGCAGTCCCTCTACACCTCAAAACCCATGGTTAGCCAAGCAAGTGGTTACCAATAGAATAAGAGACGTGAAGTTCCAGCGAGAACTTCGCAGGATATGTCTTCATAGCAGAAATCCGATTTAATGGGAGGTATTCTTTCTTTCTTTCTTTCTTTCTTTCTTTCTTCCTTCCTTCCTTTCTTTCCTCTCCCCCCTTTTTTCTTTCTTTCTCTCCCTCCCTCTCTCCTTTTTTCCTTCCTTCCTTCCTTCCTCCATCTTTCTTTCTTTATGTCTTTCTTTCTCTTTCTTTCTTCTCTTTCTTCCCCTTTTTCCTTCCTTCCTTCTTTCTTTCTCTTTCTTTCTTTCTCTCTCTTTCTTTCCTTCCCTCTTTCTCTCTCTTTCTTTCCTTCCTTCCCATCCTCTCTCCCTCTGCCTTCCTTCCTTCCTCCCTCCCTTCCTTTCTTTCTCTCTCCTTCCTTCCCTCCCTACCTTTTTTCTTTCTTTCCTTCCTTCTTTATTTCCTCCCTCCCTCCCTCTATGTTTCTTTTTTCTTACTTTCTTTTTTCTCTTTCTTTCTTTATTCCCTTCCTTCCTCCCTCCCTTCTTTCCTTCCTTCCTTTCTCCTTCTCTCCCTACCTTTTTTCTTTCCTTCCTTCTTTCCTCCCTCCCTCCCTCTTTGTTTCTTTTTTCTTACTTTCTTTTTTTCCCTCTTTCTTTATTCTCTTCCCCCCTCCCTCCTTTCCTTCCTTTCTCCTTTTGACCCTGCCATCCTCCCTCCAGCCAACCTCCTGGTCCTCACCATTTCTCCCTCTTCCCTTTCAGAATACAAACCCTGACTTTTCACGTTAATTGGCTCTGAAGTCATTAGCTTGAGAAATGGGAGGGAGGGAGGGCATTCTTTGAATCCCCTTTGTTAGAGGTGGACAGCACCGCTTCATGGCTTTGAGATGTATAACCCTATTCTTCACCTCCTCTTCCTCCTCCTCTTCCTCCTCCTCCGTCTTTTTTTTTAAATGGGGAGGGCAAGGGAAAGAGTGGAGGGGAAAGTATGTCTTTAATTTCATCTGTTAATTCTAACCGCCACGACTTGGCGTGGCCGAGATTGCTCAGGCGCATATGATGGATGATCTCTGTGTTATACCTCCACAGCAACTGAAGCCTCCAGTAATGTACAACCCCAAATAGTTTCGCCCCCACCTCTCCCCTCCAGCAAACCCCCAGGGGTGGGGAGGGGGGGTAGGAAACAAGGGATCTAATGAAAAGAAAATGGTAGACTGGCAAAGCAAACTTGAGGCATATATATATATATATATATATATATATATATATATATATATATATATATATATATATATATATATAATCCTTTGGAAGGAAAGCTCTTTAGGCAGCTCTTAATGGAGTTTCCAGCACTTAATATTATTTTAAACACCAATTCACTCCCGCTACACTTCTGTTTATTGTTGCTATTGTTGTTGTTGTTGTCATTATTATTATTATTATTATTATTATTTTATTTACAAAAGACAGCAATGCATAGCAAACAAGATTTATATGCTGGATTTCATATCACAATATCACAAATTGAATACTTCCCAAGCATCCAATAATAATTACTATTACTGTTGCTATTCTTGCTGTCATTGCTATTATTGCTAATTATTCACAAAAAAACAGTAATACACAGCAAATGAGATTGACATGCTGGATTTCGTATCACAATATCACAAGTCAAACACTTCCCAATCATCTAGGACTGTGTGATGTATTTTCGTATGATGCGTGCAGATCCAAGGACGGTGGCCTTTTGCAACTATCAGATCGTGGTTTTGTCAATGTTTATTGTTTTCAAATGCTGGCTGAGGTCTTTTGGCACAGCACCCAGTGTGACGATTACCACTGGGACCACCTGTACTGGTTTACGCCAGAGTCATTGTAGTTCAGTTTTAAGATTCCTGATATCGGTTGAGTTTTTCTTGTTTTTCATCAATTCGGCTGTCACCTGGTATGGCGACATCAACGATCCACACTTTTTTTCTTTTCCACAATTGTCCGGTGTCAACCCCTAACGAGATTTTTTAACACATCGGGGTTTTAGCTTATGTAGGCTTTTTTTTAAATTAATTAGATTTGTCTTTGTATTTACTGTTTTATATTATATGCTGTGAGCCACTCTGAGTCTTCAGAGAGGGGAGGCATACAAATCTAATAAATAATAATAATATGTACTTGGAATTATTTACAGGTGAAGTCTTTTCAGAATGAAACCAAAGTCTTTAAATGGCTTCGCTGAATTTATGAAAGAGCCTTATCAACTGATAAGAGCCCCAAAAGGAGATAAGCATGGCCATAATTACCCAGCTGGAATAATATTCAGAAGCAGAGACATACAGATGTTAGCTAAAAATATGGAGCTCCTCCGAACACCAGGCATGTGTCATTTTAAAACACAAGCCAGAAGAACTGGAAGCTAGATGTTAGAATAAACCCACGTTGTTCTCTGCACCGAAGCAACGTGTTACACTGTCTTAAATACCCTGGGGGCGTGGCTCATTAGTCATCAGTGCCATTCATGGGTAAACCTCCTCCTCCTATAGCGCCAGTCCTGCCTGCTAGCTACCCTGCGTGCCCTAGCATCAAGCAAAGGCTCCTCCTTTTCAGCTGAGTCTCTCCTTACAGGAAGTGCAGATGGCCCTGGCTGTCCTTCAGTCTCTGACACCAGGTCTTCTTCACTGTCAGTCTCAAGCACCAGGAACACATGATGCCTGTACCGTGCCTCCACTGTCTCTACGTCCACTGAGTCCATGACTAATTGTGCAGGATGTTTGTGAGTGACATAGGGGAAGGTTTGGTAGGGAAGGTTTGCCTATTTGCCGATGACTCTAAAGTGTGCAATAGGGTTGATATTCCTGGAGGGGTCTGTAATATGGTAAATGATTTAGCTTTACTGGATAAATGGTCAAAGCAATGCAAACTGCAGTTTAATGTTTCCAAATGTAAAATAATGCACTTGGGGAAAAGGAATCCTCAATCTGAGTATTGCATTGGCAAGTCTGTGTTAGCAAAAACTTCAGAAGAGAAGGATTTAGAGGTAGTGATTTCTGACAGTCTCAAAATGGGTGAGCAGTGTGGTCGGGCGGTAGGAAAATCAAGTAGGATGCTTGGCTGCATAGCTAGAGGTATAACAAGCAGGAAGAGAGAGATTGAGATCC
Organism: Erythrolamprus reginae; assembly: GCF_031021105.1. Taxonomy (NCBI): domain Eukaryota; kingdom Metazoa; phylum Chordata; class Lepidosauria; order Squamata; family Dipsadidae; genus Erythrolamprus; species Erythrolamprus reginae. Next base: position 4,775,612 of record NC_091957.1, read on the forward strand.
CGCTATATAGAGCGCTGGTGAGACCACATTTGGAATACTGTGTTCAGTTCTGGAGACCTCACCTACAAAAAGATATTGACAAAATTGAACGGGTCCAAAGACGGGCTACAAGAATGGTGGAAGGTCTTAAGCATAAAACGTATCAGGAAAGACTTCATGAACTCCATCTGTATAGTCTGGAGGACAGAAGGGAAAAGGGGGGACATGATCAAAACATTTAAATATGTTAAAGGGTTAAATAAGGTTCAGGAGGGAAGTGTTTTTAATAGGAAAGTGAACACATGAACAAGGGGACACAATCTGAAGTTAGTTGGGGGAAAGATCAAAAGCAACGTGAGAAAATATTATTTCACTGAAAGAGTAGTAGATCCTTGGAACAAACTTCCAGCAGACGTGGTTGGTAAATCCACAGTAACTGAATTTAAACATGCCTGAGATAAACATAGATCCATTGTAAGATAAAATACAGGAAATAGTATAAGGGCAGACTAGGTGGACCATGGGGTCTTTTTCTGCCGTCAATCTTCTATGTTTCTATGTTTCTAGGATGCGAGCGAACCACAATATTGGGCAATCAAACATTTGCAAGAAAACAACCAAGCTCAGAAGACACCAAGTATCCCACAGTATTATTTTTCCTCCTCCTCCTCCTCCTCCTCCTCTTCCTCCTCCTTCTACTTTAGTGTTAGTTAAGACAAAACTCTAGAAACATGAGAGTTAATTTACACCCCACATTTGGGGAAGGGTCTCTTTGCCTTGAAATGCATCTTGCCAAGTTTCTGCCACTTGAGTAGCCGTTTATGGTGGGCTTGCTTAATGCTGGTGATTATCCTGTCCATGTGCATCAGATCCAATGCAATCCGATTCGGCTAAATCGATCCAATTTAATCTGAGATCTAAATTTGGGCTGGCCTGTGCTCCATGCTACAAACGCCTTTCCTCTGTGCAAACCCCCCCCCCCCGAAAACCCAAACAAACAAAACAGCGGTCTGAATCAATCCAAATTGATTCAGAGGTATTCAACCGGAGCTGAATTGTGGCTTTCATCTGGAAAATCAGTTTGAGGAGGATTGGATTCAATTGCCTCCCAATTGCATCTCCAAATTGAATATTTGCACAGCCTTGGCCGGCAAGGAATAAGGCGGAGATAGCTCAGCTGACCAACTGATCCATCGGGAAACTTTTGAAGGTCTTGTGAAGTTGATGCTCCTTTGCGAGCAGGTCTTCGGGGAAGGGTGGTGGCCAGCAGAGAGCCTTTAAAGATTAAAGCCCAACCTGCACACCAGGCCTTCTGTGGGGGAAGGCTGCCATTCATCTCCTTGTATTTGAAAAACGCATTTAAATGTCAGAACGAAAGTACCCAGACAATGTTTTCTAAGTACCAAAAAATAAAATAAAGTCTTAATGCACCGCTTAGCTCAACGCCTTGGCCAAGACTGATAGAGCTGGCCCTATCCATAAAATATACTACAAGTGATAACAAAAGGGTCCCAGGAGAAAATGTGTCAGGCAACACTGCCACTTCCTGACTTGTTTTTATACCACCCACGTACACCATTGTGGGTTGTTGTTGTTGGGTTTTTTGTTTTTTGTTTGCAAAAACATTTTTTGTTTGTTTTCCCCTGCATTGAAGGAAAGAGTTTTATTGCTGGGAGGTGCTGAAGAGGTCTTGCAATCTGTCTGTCAGAATAACAGAATAGCAGAGACTAGATAGACTAGAGAAAGGAAGGGAATGGAAAGCAAGAGAAGAGAAGAGAGGAGAGGAGAAGAGAGGAGAAGAGAAGAGAAGAGAGGAGAGGAGAGGAGAAGAGATGGGATGGGATGGAGTAGAGTGAGTGGAAGAGAAGAGAAGGGTTGGGATGGGATGGAGCGGAGTGAGTAGAAGAGAAGAGAAGAGGATGGGGTAGAGTGGAGTTGAGTGAGTGGAAGAGAAGAAAAGAGAAGGGAAGAGAAGAGAAGAGAGGAGAAGAGAGGAGAAGAGAAGAGATGGGATGGAGTAGAGTGGAGTGAGCGGAAGAAAAGAGAAGAGAAGAGAAGAGGATGGAGTAGAGTGCAGTGGAGTGGAAGAGAAGGGAAGAGAAGAGGATGAGATGGAGTAGAGTGGAGTGAAATGGAGTGGAAGAGAAGAGAAGCGAAGAGAAGGAAGGGAAGAGAAGAGAAGAGAGGAGAAGGGATGGGATGGGATGGAGTGGAGTGAAATGGAGTGGAAGAGAAGAGAAGCGAAGAGAAGGAAGGGAAGGGAAGGGAAGAGAAGGAAGGGAAGAGAAGGAAGGGAAGAGAAGAGAAGGGATGGGATGGGATGGAGTGGAGTGGAGTGAGTGGAAGAGAAGAGAATGGGGTGGGGTAGAGTGGAGTGAAATGGAGAGGAAGAGAAGAGAAGAGAAGGATGGGATGGAGTGGAGAAGAAGGGAAGGAAAGGGTTAATTGCCCTAATTGTAAATTAGAGGCTGTTTTACCTGAATTGAGTTACATGACCACACGAGGAGGGACAAAAAAAACCTAGAACCTGTGCAAACCTGCTGAATTTCATCATTTGGGGAAAAAAAACCTGTGTAGAATTTACATACGTTTGTATGTGTCTCTGTGTGTCTAGTGATTCTGGACTAATTTTATTTATTTATTAATAAAATTTGCCAGCCGCTTGTCTTACCAAAGAGAAACTCTAGGTGGCTTACGATCTTTCCAATAGGTCTATATACGTATACATTAAAACATACATCTATTAAAATCAAAACCAACGCAAAAAATAATAATGAAGGAATGAAATGAGTTGATCGGTTGGATCTCTTCACTTCTAATATATTTGTCTCACTCTCGTCTAACATTTCCCTTCTTTAACCCAGGCTTTATGTTTTTTTTTGTTATTTTTTAAACTGCAAATCTTTATTGAAAAATGTGAGAGCTTGATGGTAGGTCTATTCAGTTAAATCAACCAACAGCATTAAATTCTGTCTCATCCCATGCCTTGTGGTAGGTTTCAACTGCTCTCTCTGTCTGTCATAGAATAGAATAGAATAGAATAGAATAGAATAGAATTTTTATTGGCCAAGTGTGATTGGACACACAAGGAATTTGTCTTGGTGCATGTCCTCTCAGCGTACATAAAATAAAATATACATTTGTCAAGAATCATATGGTACAACACTTAATGATTGTCATAGGGGTCAAATAAGCCAGTGTTTTTCAACCAGTGTGCCGTGGCACACTAGTGTGCCGCAAGACATGGTCAGGTGTGCCGCGAAGCTCAGCAAGAGAGAGAAAGAGAGAGAAAGAAAGCAAGAGAGAAAGAGAAAGAGAGAGAAAGAAAGCAAGAGAGAGAAAGAGGGGGGGGAAGGAGGGAGAGAGAAAGAGCAAAAAAGATAGGAAGAGAGAAAGAAAGAGGGATGGAGAGAGAAGGAAGGAAGAGAGAGAAAGAGGGGGAGAAATAGAGCGAAAGGGAGGAAGAGAGAGAGAATTTTTTTCTCCAAACTTTTTTTAGCCCCCCCCACTCCCGCCCGCTCAATGTGCCCCATGATTTTGTATCTGTAAAAAATGTGCCGCAGCTCAAAAAAGGTTGAAAATCACTGAAATAAGCAATGAAGAAGCAATATTAATAAAATATTAGGATATAAGCAACAAGTTACAGTCATACAGTCAACATGGGAGGAAATGGGTGATAGGAATGATGAGAAAAACTAGTAGAATAGAAGTGCAGATTTAGTAGAAAGTCTGACAGTGTTGAGGGAATTATTTGTTTAGCAGAGTGATGGCGTTCGGAAAAAACCTGTTCTTGTGTCTAGTTATCTTGGTGTGCAGTGCTCTGTAGCAACGTTTTGAGGGTAGGAGTTGAAACAATTTGTGTCCAGGATGTGAGGGGTCAGTAAATATTTTCCCCGCCCTCTTTTTGACTCGTGCAGTCTACAGGTCCTCAATGGAAGGCAGGTTGGCAGCAATTGCTTTTTCTGCAGTTCTGATTATCCTCTGAAGTCTGTGTTGGTCATCTATATTTTTCGAGGTTGGGGGGTTTGGGTGGAGGCTATCTGCTTACCTGAATTCCTCCCCATAAATATTCCGTCGCTCTGTAACCCCGTCAGACCCAATTTAGGGGGGGGGACCCTGCCCGTTACAAATATTTTATAGGGATGCTCGAAAATGCAATGTATATAACTTCCTTTCCAATGTGGAAGAGGAGAGGGGGAGAAAAATCTATTATACAGTTCTCTGTCTAATTGAAATTCTGCCATCGTTACCGAAAAGGGAGGGGAGGACTTAATTATTATTCCAGGAAAGTTGCAGTCCATTGTGGAGACCTCGCTGATCGTCTTCCCAAAGAATCAATTCCCTTTCATCTTTGATGAAGATGTTGAGTTGCCCTGAATTTGTTTGGGTGTGTGTGTGCGTATGAAAAAAAAGGCTGGCAAAAAAATCTGAAAACTCACCATGTAACGACATCCGTGGCAGAATTAGGAATGGAAGAAATAGGCGAGACGACCGTGGAAGTCCGCCCCTCCTCACCGCCGATGAATTCTGTAGGGTTTTCATCAAACCAACGTTTTCTCCGGGAATTATTTCTAAAACAGAAATCAGACACACAGATTTCAAAGGAGTTGAAGCACATTAAGAGAAAAGCATCTCTCACTTGGGAGCTACCTACTGAGTTGTGCAGGAGAAATTTCAGCTGGCGTTACTGCGAGTTTATCCAACTGAAGCGTCAAGGGAATGAGTTGGTTTGGCGGTTTGGGGGGGGGGTGTTTAAGGCACCAGGCTAGAAACTGGGGGTGCCATGAGTTCAATTCCTGCCTAGGGCACAAACTGTGGTGGAATGTAGCCTGGATTCGCAGGAGGGAAGGAGGGACAAAGAGCAGCAAGTTAGGCAGGAAGAGGGCAAAAGTCAGTCTCCCTCCCTAGCAGTTCATGGAGTATATTCATAGTTTTGCTGATTGTTGCTTCAGTCCGGCAAGATTCTGTCTGTAGTTGAACAATGATGAAGAAACTACTCAGAAGTAACTGTATGTGTTGTTCTTGCCAGTCTGTTGTTTTCAGGAGGGGAGTTTTTTTACTCTATATACTGTATTAGAATAGACTAGAGAAGACTAGACCAGACCAGACAAGACTAGAATAAGGAATGGAATGGAATGCAATGAAGTGGAGTGGAGTGGAGTGGAATTAGAGTAGAGTAGAGTAGAGTAGAGTAGAGTAGAGTAGAATAGAAATAAGGAATAGAATATTATTATTATTATTATTATTATTATTATTATTATTATTATTATTTGGATTTATATGCCGCCCCTCTCCAAAGACTCGGGGTGGCTAACAGCAATCATAAAACAGCGTAAAATAATAATCCAATACTAAAAACAATTAAAAACCCATTATTATAAAAACCAAACATACATACAGATATACCATGCATAAAATTGTAAAGGCCTAGGGGGAAAGGGAATCTCAATTCCCCCATGCCTGGTGGCAGAGGTAGGTTTTAAGTAGCTTATGAAAGGCAAGGAGGGTGGGGGCAATTCTAATCTCTGGGGGGAGTTGGTTCCAGAGGGCCAGGGCCGCCACAGAGAAGGCTCTTCCCCTGGGTCCCACCAAGCAGCATTGTTTAGTTGACGGGACCCAGAGAAGACCCACTCTGTGGGACCTAACTGGTCGCTGGGATTCGTGTAGCAGAAGGCGGAATAAGGAATAAATGGAATGGAATAGAATTTTTAATTGGCCAAACGTGATTGGTCACACAAGGAATTTGTCTTTGGTGCAGATGCTCTCAGTGTACTTTTTTAAAAAAGATGCTTTTGTCAAGAATCATAAGATGCAACACTTAATTATAATCCGGGTACAAACAAGCGATCAAATCATATTAGTAACCAGTCAATATAAATCGTAAGGATGCAAGTGACAAAGTTACCGTCATACAATCGTATGTGGGAGGAGATAGGTGATGGGAACGATTAATAGTAGTGAAGAGTTAGTAAATAGTTTGACAGTGTTGAAGGAATTATTTGTTTAGCAGAGTGATGGCGTTCAAGAGAAAAACTGTTGTCTTGGTGTGCGGTGCTCTATAGCGACGTTTTGAGGGTAGGAGTTGAAGCAGTTTTTGTCCAGGACGTGAGATGTCTGTAAATATTATCCCAGCCCTCTTTTTGACTCGTGTAGTATACAGGTCCTCAATTAGAGAGCACTTCACCAAGGCAGCCACCTTGGGCTTTAAAAATATTTACTCTCTGCAAACAGCATCACAATTCAGGGTGAGTGTGACTTCAGCGCGACTTTAATTCACTGTTAATTTCAGCTGCTAAGAATATAAACCGCAAGAAACATCTCATTATGATCATATTAAAATATTATCAATAATAACTCCATAGATTAAGCCCCACCGCAAACATGATAAGATCTCGTTGTGTTGCGATACTAATTTCCTGAAAATATGTCACAAAGTCACATGGATCATCTGAGACAAACATGACACTTTTCGGGTGGAAGACTAAATTTTGAAGTTCAGGGCAATGAGTAGCAGATTCTCTTCACAACTTTTTGCAGTGTTGTTTTTTTTTAAAAAAAGTTTATAATATAAAAAAAAAACGAACAGTAGGAAAAATAGCGGGATGAAAAGGGGAAGTAAAATAAAATATAATAATAATAATTATAATTATAATAATAATAATAATAATTTATTAGATTTGTATGCCGCCCCTCTCTGAAGACTCGGAGACTCCAACCTCACCTTTTTACTTTTACATAGTCGTATAAAGTAACCATCTCTATATCAACAAATCTATCTAATTGATTAAAACCCCAAATCAAAAAGTTTCAATTTTCCCCCCACTTCAAGCATAAAGTCCAGGATTGGCTTCCAAGTACAAACAAAAATACCTATGTTTTATTTTCTTTCATCAAACCAGTCAATTTAACCATCTCAGTGGCATAGTGGTTAGAGCCTTGGTGGCATAGTGGTTAGAGTGCAGTACTGCAAGCTGCTTCTGCTGACTGCTGGCTGTAGTTCGGCAGTTCGAATCTCACCACCAGCTCAAGGTTGACTCAGCCATCCATCCTTCCGAGGTGGGACAAATGAGGACCCAGATTTGTTGATTTTGTAAACCGCTTAGAGAGGGCTGTAAGTCCTCTCTAAGCAGTACGTAAGTCTATGTCAGTGGTTCTCAACCTGAGGGTCGGGATCCCTTTGGGGGTTGAATGACCATTTCATGGTGGTCACCTGAGACCCTGGGAAAAGACCAATTTCTCCTGGTATTAATTAATTAATGAATGAATGAATTAATTAATTAATTAATTAATTAATTACTTATTGTTAGAGTTGAAAGGGACCATGAAGGCCATCGAGTTCAACCCCCTGCCCAAGCAGGAACCCTATAGTACACCAGTCAAGTGGCAGTTCAATCTTATCTTAAAAATGTCCAGAGTGTTGGAGTTCACAACGTCCGCTGGTAGGTTGTTCCATTGGTTGATTGCTCTGACCGTCAGGAAGTTCCTCCTTATCTCCATGTTGAATCTCTCCTTGGTCAGCTTCCAGCCATTGTTCCTCGTCCGGCCCTCTGGTGCCCTGGAGAATAAAGTGATCCCCTCCTCTCTGTGACATCCCCTCGTATACTTGTAGACTGCTATCATGTCCGCTCTGGCCCTCCTTTTCTCTAGGCTATCCATGCCCAGTTCCCTCAGTCTCTCTTCGTAGGTCTTGGTTTCCAGTCCCTTAATCATCTTGGTTGCTCTTTTTTGCACCTTCTCCAGAGTTTCAATGTCTCTTTTGAAGTGTGGTGACCAGAACTGAATACAGTACTCCAGGTGTGGTCGGACCAGGGCGTAGTAGAGTGGTATTAAGACTTCCCTGGTCTTGGAGTGTATTCCCCTGTTGATGCAGCTTAGGATTGTATTGGCTTTTTTAGCTGCTGCTGCATTAGGAACTAAAGCTTCTATTCTGGCATCTTGGAACATATTTTTACAGCGAATCAAGCATTTACAGGGGGGGCGTCTCTCTGACCTTCCTGCCAATCAGCTCAAAGCTCTGTTGGGAGAATTGGCGCTAGACTTATGGTTGGGGGTCACCACAACACGAGGAACTGTATTAAGGGGTCGCGGTCTTGCGATTGCTAACTCCCTCAGCTTTTACGGGTCACTTTTATCCAATGCAGTTGTAATTTCAAACCGTCATGAAATCAATGATGTAAGTTATAAGTTGAGAATTACCTGTAAGAGCAGTTGTTATTATTATTATTATTATTATTATTATTATTATTATTATTATTATTATTTATTAGATTTGTATGCTGCCCCTCTCCGTAGACTCGGGGCGGCTCACAACAATAGCAAAGACAATGTAAGAACAAATCTAATAGTTTAAAAAACACTAAAACCCCCATTATTAAAAGCAAACACACACACACAAACATACCATGTATAAACTGTATAGGCCCGGGGGAGATGTCTCAGTTCCCCCATGCCTGACGGCAGAGATGGGTCTTAAGAACTTTACGAAAGGCAAGGAGGGTGGGGGCAGTTCTGATCTCCGGGGGGAGCTGGTTCCAAAGGGTCAGGGCCACCACAGAGAAGGCTCTTCCCCTGGGTCCCGCCAAATGACATTGTTTAGTCGACGGGACCCGGAGAAGGCCAACTCTGTGGGACCTAACCAGTCACTGGGATTCGTGCGGCAGAAGGCGGTCCCGAAGATATTCTGGTCCGGTGCCATGAAGGGCTTTATAGGTCATAACCAACACTTTGAATTGTGACCGGAAACTGATCGGCAACCAATGCAGACTGCGGAGTGTTGGAGTAACATGGGCATATTTGGGGAAGCCCATGATTGCTCTCGCAGCTGCATTCTGCACGATCTGAATATTACACTGAATATACCTCCCATGTCTGAAATGGAAGTCGATATTTTTCCTCTCCGATCTCTTGGGAATCCTATCATTTGACCTGCTAATTCTACCATAACCTTTCTTCAACAATCACAGTGGGTGATTCTTTATCCCCTTTTATTTTAACCATTAAAATATGGTATTGATACAAATAAGGTCTGGCAGCTGCTTCAAAAGGTTTTTTAATTGAATGATTATTGTATTAAATAACTGTTTTTAATGGAGCATGAACTTTTCAAGTCAAGACTGGGGAGCTATTGAGGTTTCGGGCGAGTTTAGCAGGTATTAACAAGCCTTGAAAATTATAAAGTCATTATGTGCATTATTATTTGAAATTTTACCCAGTAGGGTTTTCTTCCCCAAACCAAGCCAATTGAATCCCACCAAGAATAAAAAGAAGAGGGACTCTATGTTAAGAGTGATACTATATGGATGCTATAGCACAGTGATGGCGAACCTATGGTACGGGTGCGACAGGTGGCACGCTGAGCCATATCTGCTAGCACACGAGTTGTTGCCCTAGCTCAGCTCCAGTGTGCATATATGCACCAGCCAGCTGATATTTGGCTCGCACAGAGGCTCTGGGAGGGCGTCTTTCCATAAAACGTATCAGGAAAGACTTCATGAACTCAATCTGTATAGTCTGGAGGACAGAAGGAAAAGGGGGGAAATGATCGAAATATTTAAATATGTTAAAGGGTTAAATAAGATTCTGGAGGGAAGTGTTTCTAATAGGAAAGTGAGCCCAAGAACAAGGGGACACAATCTGAAGTTAGTTGGGGGAAAGATCAAAAGCAGCATGAGAAAATATTATTTTACTGAAAGAGTAGTAGATCCTTGGAACAAACTTCCAGCAGACGTGGTTGGTAAATCCATAGTAACTGTCGGTCAACTAAACAATGTCGGTTGGCGGGTCCCAGGGGAAGAGCCTTCTCTGTGGCGGCACCGGCTCTCTGGAACCAACTCCCCCCGGAGATTAGAACTGCCCCTACTCTTCCTGCCTTCCATAAACTCCTTAAGACCCACCTTTGCCGTCAGGCATGGGGAAATTAAACATCTCCCCTGGGCACGTTTAATTTATACATGGTATGCTTGTGTGTGTGTCTGTTAGTATATGGGGTTTTTCTTAAATCTTTAAATATTTTAATTAATTGGATTATTATGATTGTTTCACTTGTTGTGAGCCGCCCCGAGTCTTCGGAGAGGGGCAGCATACAAATCCAAATAATAAATAAATAAATAAATAAACTGAATTTAAACATAGAAACATAGAAACATAGAAGTCTGCCGGCAGAAAAAGACCTCATGGTCCATCTAGTCTTCCCTTATACTATTTTCTGTATTTTATCTTAGGATGGATCCCAGGCATGTTTAAATTCAGTTACTGTGGATTTATCTACCACCTCTGCTGGAAGTTTGTTCCAAGGATCTACTACCCTTACAGTAAAATAATATTTTCTCATGTTGCTTTTGATCTTTCCTCCAACTAACTTCAGATTGTGTCCCCTTGTTCTTGGGTTCACTTTCCTATTAAAAACATTTCCCTCCTGAACCTTATTTAACCCTTTAACATATTTAAATGTTTCGATCATGTCCCCCCTTTCCCTTCTGTCCTCCAGACTATACAGATTGAGTTCATGAAGTCTTTCCTGATACGTTTTATGCTTAAGACCTTCCACCATTCTTGTAGCCCGTCTTTGGACCCGTTCAATTTTGTCAATATCTTTTTGTAGGTGAGGTCTGCAGAACTGAACACAGTACTCCAAATGTGGTCTCACCAACACTCTATATAGCGGGATCATAATCTCCCTCTTCATGCTTGTTATACCTCTAGCTATGCAGCCAAGCATCCTACTTGCTTTCCCTACTGCCTGACTGCACTGTTCACCCATTTTGAGACTGTCAGAAATCACTACCCCTAAATCCTTTTCTTCTGACGTTTTCGCTAATGCCTGGGATAAACATCCATCCATCCTAAAATAAAATACAGGAAATAGTATAAGGGCAGACTAGATGGATCATGAGGTCTTTTTCTGCCGTCAGTCTTCTATTTTTCTATGTTTTGGCTTCCAGAGAACCTCCGGAGGGATGGGGGAGGGCGTTTTTGCCCTCCCATGGCTCCAGGAAAGTCTTTTGAGCTTGGGGAGGGCGAAACGTGAGCCTACTGGGCCCACCAGAAATTGGGAAGCAGGCCATTTCCAGCCTCCAGAGGGTGTCCAGGGACAGGAAAAACTGTTTTTGCCCTCCCCAGGCATTGAATTATGGATGTGAGCACTCGTGAACGCATGCTCTTGAAGGTTTGCCATCACTGATATAGGCATATCAACCAAACACACAAAGAATGCTCCAGATTGAGGCGGCTGCCCTAACAAGCATTTTGGTATCTGAAGGTGTTGAGGAGATGCTACTCTTTCCCTCAAAGTCAAATGGATGTTAAACACGCTGCAATTCCTACACCCGGGGAGAAACCTGGGCATAATTGTAATTAGTCTATATTGCCCCAGGCACAATGGGGAATTGCCAGTCCATATGCCACACTGATTCTTAACGTCTGGATGGGCATCTGTCATGCTGGTGGTCCCGGAAGAAGACATTAATCAGGGCAAGTCCATTGTTTCTTAAATAGCTGCCTTCTCTCCAAAGCCAGAAGTTTGTTTATTTATTTATTTTGTCCAATACACAATGAGGGTTTTAGTGGATATATATCAATATACACATAGTAAAATACATGATGAAGGTTATAGAGGAGATACTGATAGTAAAATATATCTAAGAAATAATAGAAAAGAAGATACAGTATAGGAATAGAATATATCAATGAAAGAATAGAAGAAGAGATATAGGAATAGAAGAAAGGTAGAGGAGATATAGGAGAGTAATAGGACAGGGGACGGAAGGCACTCTAATGCACTTGTACTCGCCCCTTACTGACCTCTTAGGAATCTGGATAGGTCAACCATAGATAATCTAAAGGTAAAGTGTTGGGGGTTTGGGGATGACACTATGGAGTCCGGTAATGAGTTCCACGCTTCGACAACTCGGTTACTGAAGTCATATTTTTTACAGTCAAGTTTGGAGTGGTTAATATTAAGTTTAAATCTGTTGTGTGCTCTTGTGTTGTTGTGGTTGAAGCTGAAGTAGTCATTGACCGGTAGGACGTTGCAGCATATGATCTTGTAGGCAATACTCAAATCGTGTTTTAGGCGACGTAGTTCTAAATTTTCTAGGCCCAGGATTGAAAGTCTAGTCTCGTAGGGTATTCTGTTTCGAGTGGAGGAGTGAAGGGCTCTTCTGGTGAAGTATCTTTGGACATTTTCAAGGGTGTTGATGTCTGAGATGCGATATGGGTTCCAAACAGATGAGCTGTATTCGAGGATGGGTCTGGCAAAAGTTTTGTAAGCTCTGGCAAGTAGTGTGAGATTGCCAGAGCAGAAGCTACGTAGGATTAGGTTTACAACTCTTGGAGCCTTCTTGGCTATATTGTTGCAGTGGGCTTTATATTTTATATTTTATATATTGCTGAGATGGAATTTAGAAAAAAAAAAAGGTGCTAACCCTAATTTTATTTTTCCCCTCCCCAATATGTGGGGTGGATTTTCGCTCTCAAAATCACCGTAATATCCAGCTTGCTTAATGCAATCTTAAAGCAGACAGCTCCAAAGGCCTTTCTTATCCCCTTCTGTGGGTTGTCCTTGGAGAAATTCTCATTTTAATTAGTCTTCTCGAGCTGGTTGTCACCCTGCCACAATATAGCCCACTGGTTTATTACCTCCATTAAGGCTCCAATAACTTAACAAACAGATCAATAAACCATTATTACTTCCAGTCTTTCAAAAAAAAAGAAGAAGGGGGGGTGTTTGCAATCGTGCCCTCCTTCTTCAGTCAAACTCAACCCAGCCCGGGTGAAATTTACAATTTCTCGTCATCGCAGAAGATGCGGTCGGGATAATTCATTAAAATAATTTGCACTGCTGAAGTAGCTCTTTCCTTTATGGGCTGTAGAAGGACAAAGCAAATTTGTGCTAGCTAGGACCACCCTGAAAGTAGACAGCAATCTGGGTTGGAAGTAGAAAGCAATCTGGGTGTCTATGGAGATTCTCAGTTGTCCAGATCATTGTTGTCCCAAAAGTGCTTTTTCAAAAGGCAACTGGAGAAGGCTTCCAGAGTTGTTAACCTGATCCTACGTAGCTTCTGCTCTGGCAATCTCTCACTACTGACTAGAGCCTACAAAACCTATGCCAGACCCATTCTCAAATACAGCTCATCTGTCTGGAACCCACACCACATCTCAGACATCAACACTCTCAAAACCGTCCAAAGGTATTTCACCAGAAGAGCCCTTCACTCCTCCACTCGAAACAGAATACCTTACGAAAATAGACTAACTATCCTGGCTCTTGAAAGCTTAGAACTGCGACGCCTAAAACACGATTTAAGTATTGCCCACAAGATCATATGCTGCAACGTCCTTCTGGTCAACGACTACTGCAGCTTCAACAGCAACAACACAAGAGCACGCAACAGATTCAAACTTAACATCAACCGCTCCAAACTTGACTGTAAAAAATATGACTTTAACAATAGAGTTGTCGAAGCGTGGAACTCATTGCCAGACTCAGTGGTGTCAGCCCCCAGCCCCCAACATTTCTCCCTAAGACTCTCCACGATTGACCTCTCCAGGTTCCTAAGAGGCCAGTAAGGGGCATACATAAGTGCACTGGAGTGCCTATCGTCCCCTGTCCAATCGTCTTTCCTTATCTCAAATATCATACATTTTCTCTCCTTTCCTCCAACCTCTCTTCTTTCTTACTTTCTATCATTATATATATTACTTAATGTCTATTCTCTTTCATATGTATTGTATATTGGACAAAGAATAAATAAAAAATAATAAATAAAATAAACTGGACTTTTCTCTTCTCTTCCAGGAAGCTTCTTCTGAGCTATATGTTGACCGGCTGCCATGAATTGTGGGGAGAAGGAATGACAGGCAGAGGGGACACTTGGGGAAACGAAAGTAAGTGCTGTGCCTTCTCAACTGGAAGTAGGAGGGAGCTGCATACCAAACTGTTCTGTCCCAGCGCCAAGCCCCCCCAAGAATCAGATGCACACCACCAGATTTACGAATAAAGTAATAAAGTAATAAATAAAGTAATAAATAAAAATTAACTAAGAAGTTAATTTCTTGGGGGACATGATCGAAACATTTAAATATGTTAAAGGGTTAAATAAGGTTCAGGAGGGAAGTGTTTTTAATAGGAAAGTGAACACAAGAACAAGGGGACACAATCTGAAGTTAGTTGGGGGAAAGATCAAAGGCAACATGAGAAAATATTATTTTACCGAAAGAGTAGTAGATCCTTGGAACAAACTTCCAGCAGACGTGGTTGGTAAATCCACAGTAACTGAATTTAAACATGCCTGGGATGTTTCTATGTTTCTACTACGGTATTGCCCGGACCTTTTGGTGGCCAAATGCTATTAATTCACAAGAGGTAAATAAAGAGGGAAGTTACCTGACCTGGAGTCTGTTTCTTGCTTCTGCTAAGGCTGGGTCAGAACAATGACAGTAAGGGATGAGAAAGTAGAACCTAGGGATTTTTGGTGTGTGATTCTCAGTTCAGGATTTTGCACCACTGCAATATACGTGATTGTTAATAAATGATACCTTCCTCAACAAATGGAGCCAAGCATTGTTTCTAGCTAGAGATTTAAATGGAAAGCTCTAGTTTCTAGTACAGTGATACCTTGTCTTACGAACTTAATTGGTTCTGGGAGGAGGTTCGTAAGGTGAAAAGTTCGTAAGATGAAACAATGTTTCCCATAGGAAACAATGGAAACCGATTAATGTGTGCAAGCCTCCCCCCACAAAATTGCAAAAACGGGCGCTCCGCTGGGCGCTGCCACCCGGCTGTCACCTTCTGAAACAGCCGGGCGCTTCTCGGCATTCTCCCAAACCCGAACCTGAAAAGTTCGGCAAAAGTTTGGGTTCGCCGTTTGGGTTCAGGAGAACGTCGACAAGCACTGCCGCCCAGCTCTCACCTTCTGAAACAGCCAGGGGCTTCTTGGCATTCTCCCGAACACCGGACCCGGAAGTTCAGCAAAAGTTCAGATTTGGTGTTTGGGTTCGGGAGAACGCCGAGAAGCGCGGCCGCCTGGCTGTCACCTTCCCAGAAGAGTCATGGGGCTGTCGGCCAGTCGGGAGGCTCAAACGGAGGTGGGGAATCCCACTAGGGAATTCATAGAAACATAGAAGACTGAGGGCAGAAAAAGACCTCCTGGTCCATCTAGTCTGCCCTTATACTATTTCCTGTATTTTATCTTAGGATGGATATATGTTTATCCCAGGCATGTTTAAATTCAGTTACTGTGGATTTACCAACCATGTCTGCTGGAGGTTTGTTCCAAGAATCTACTACTCTTTCAGTGAAATAATATTTTCTCACGTTGCTTTTGATCTTTCCTCCAACTAACTTCAGATTGTGTCCCCTTGTTCTTGTGTTCACTTTCCTATTAGAAACACTTCCCTCCTGAACCTTATTTAACCCTTTAACATATTTAAATGTTTCGATCATGTCCCCCCTTTTCCTTCTGCCCTCCAAACTTTACAGATGGAGTTCATGAAGTCTTTCCTGATACGTTTTATGGAAAGACGCCCTCCCAGAGCCTCTGTGCGAGCCAAATATCAGCTGGCTGGCGCACACATGCACACTGGTGCTGAGCTAAGGCAACAACTTGTGTGCTAGCAGATATGTTTTATGCTTAAGACCTTCCACCATTTTTGTAGCCTGTCTTTGGACCCGTTCAATTTTGTCAATATCTTTTTGTAGGTGAGGTCTCCAGAACTGGACACAGTATTCCAAACGTGGTCTCACCAGCGCTCTATATAAGGGGATCACAATCTCCCTCTTCCTGCTTGTTATACCTCTAGCTATGCAGCCAAGCATTCTACTTGCTTTTCCTACTGCCCGACCACACTGCTCACCCATTTTGAGACTTGAGATTCCAGGGGCGGAGCTTTGATGTCACGGAGACGTCCTTCCTGGAGTCCCCGTTTCAGCCGGCCAGGAAGAACCCCAGAAGTTGTAAATGTTCTAACACTGGAAATCATTTAGAAGCGATTGGATAACCATTTGTCTGAGCAGGGGGTTGGACTAGAAGACCTCCAAGGCCCCTTCCAACTCTTGCTGTTCTATTCCATTCTACTCCCTGGCCAGGCTGGCAGTTCCAGACGATTTCCAGTTAATTCCTTAAGGTACGTTTTAAGTTCTGTGTCAGATTAATCAGTTTCCTTTTTACAATTTCTGGGAAGCTTCTCCCGAGTGTTGTCGTCGGTGGAGAATTAAGAGGTTTTGCTGCAAAAGAACGATCACGGCACCTAAGGGAGAAATTGATTGACTGGGAGAGGAAGTTGGGCTCCTCCAAGGAGTAAACTCCTTTAACTACAAAGAGAGTTGTTTGAAAATGCAACAATTTGGCAACGTAAAGGGAAAAGGGTGGCAGGCGGAATGAACTGACAAACAAGTAATTCCAGGCGAGCTCGGAAGAGAAAGGAACTGCCTTTTAATTATATGATTTTTTCCCCCCCCCTCTCTCTCGTTTCCTGGATGAATTTATTTCTGACAGTTTCGTAAGATGACAAGAGAGGGTGCATTTTATATGCATAAAGGAAAAGAGAAGAGAGAAAGACGCTACCCATTATTCAATCTCAACTGTTAAGGCATAAGAATCGGAAATGATTTTTTAATACAGTTTTAAAATTTTATGTTTATTGTCAGGATATTAAAAAAAAATAAAACCTCCTAGCAATTACCAAATCGCAATGCTCTTAAATCAGTTTCTTCCTTCCTCTTCTTCCCCCCCCCCCCACCCTTGACAGGAATAACAATAAAATAGGTTTGTTTGTTTGTTTTATTCCACATCTTTTGCGGTGCAGATTGATGAGGCTTTAAGTGACTGTTTAGGGACTTTACAAGGGGGAGAAATCACGTAACTTTGATGTCAATGAATCATTTGTCCCTCAGCGTGAATAATTGGTGGCAACTGTGCCTCCGCTAGTTTCTCTTCAAAGGAGCCTACGGTGGGGCTTAAAAGTTGGCCAATCTTTGCTGTGGATTTGCAACGTTTCTGCATACATAAAATAGAACTTAAAATGCGGTCTGTTTGGGCTGGAGGTGTTTTGCAAGGAGGAAAGCAGGTAAAATTCCTCCAAGTGGTAGCATGTAGCGGAAGGACAGGAGAAACTGGGGGCAGAGTCAAGAGAGAAATCAGCCTAGAATTGTTACGTTCCCACAAATGTTCCAACCCCTCTTGAATCCAGTTGGCTCTTGTCCACTGATAATTTAGCGCTGTCCGTTTGTTAACCAGATTCTCATGTAAAGGCATGGACAATACTTAAAAAAATAGAAGAGTCTTTGAAGAGGGGCGGCATACAAATCTAATAAATTATTATTATTATTATTATTATTATTATTATTATTATTATTATTATTATTATTATTATAGATTGATGACAGAAAAAGACCTCATGGTCCATCTAGTCTGCTCTTATACCATTTTCTGTATTTTATCTTAGGATGGATCTATGTTTAACCCAGGCATGTTTAAATTCAGTGACTGTGGATTTACCAACCACGTCTGCTTGTTCCAAGCATCTACTCCTCTTTCAGTCAAATCATATTTTCTCACATCGTTTCTGATCTTTCCCCCAACTCACCTTAGATTGTGCCCCCTTGTCCTTATGTTCACTTTCCTGTGAAAAACACTTCCCTCCTGGACCTTATTTAACCCTTTAATGTATTTAAATGTTTCGATCGTGTCCCCCCTTTTCCTTCTGTCCTCCAGACTATACAAGTGGAGTTCATGAAGTCTTTCCTGATACGTTTTATGCTTAAGACCTTCCACTATTCTTGTAGCCCGTCTTTGAACCCGTTCAATTTGATCCATATCTTTTTTTAGGCGAGGTCTCCAGAACTGGACACAGTACTCCAAATGTGGTCTCACCAGCGCTCTATATAAGGGGATCACAATCTCCCTCTTCCTGCTTGTTATACCTCTAGCTATGCAGGTATGTTTCTGATCTTTCCCCCAACTCACCTTAAATTGTGTCCCCTTGTCCTTATGTTCACTTTCCTGTTAAAAACATTTCCCTCCTGAACCTTATTTAACCCTTTAGTGTATTTAAATGTTTCGATCATGTCCCCCCTTTTCCCTTCTGTCCTCCAGACTATACAGACTGAGTTCATGAAGTCTTTCCTAATAAGTTTGATGCTTAAGACCTTCCACCATTTTTGTAGCCTGTCTTTGTTCCCGTTCAATTTGATCCATATCTTTTTGTGGGTGAGGTCTCCAGAACTGGACACAGGATTCCAAATGGAGTCTCACCAAAAATTTTGTACTTGAGTTTTGTACTTGACAAAACAAATAAACAAATGAATGAATGAATGAATGAATGAATGAACGAATGAACGAACGTGTTCTGTCGGGCTCTCTGGTAGAATCCTCCCAAAAATTCACAGGTACAAATTTCACACACACACACGTTTGAAAATTTAAAACAATGTTCTTTATAATGAAAATTCACTTAAACTAAGCCCTCTTTTGGTATAGCAAAGAGCATTCGTCTCCAAACAAACTGGTAATTTATACAAGTCCCTGATCAGTTCTGTGATACTTAGCTTGCAGCTGTGAGGCAATACACAGTCCTTCTTCTTTCACAAAGTGAAAAACACTTTGTTCTAGTTTAGTTTCAAAGCGGGGAAAAGTCAGCACACAAAAGGTCAAAGTCAGTAAAGCAGTCACGAAACATAACAATCAGATAATCCTCCACAATGGCCAAACCCACAGGCTGCTCTTTATAGCAGCCTCACTAATGACCACAGCCCCACCCAACCACAGGTGGCCTCATTTTCTTTGATAATAATCTCTCAGTTGTTGTTGCCTATGCATCGCTCTCCGCATGCGTGGCTGTATCATTAACTCTTGTTCCAAATCCAAGGAGGAGAGAGATAATTGATCTCCTTCTGAGCTGTCTGTCCCACTCTCCTCCTCCCTGTCACTCATGTCTTCTTGGTCAGAGGAGCCTTCATCAGCAGATTGCACCGGGGGCAAAACAGGCCTGCAGTATGTGGATGTCTCCCCCACATCCACAGTCCTTGGGGCAGGAGCTGGGCCAGAGCTAACCACAACAGAACGAATGAATCAATAAGGCATGATCCTTTGGAGGTGTGGGCAGAGGACATGGGAAAGGAACCCTCTTCCTTTGAAGACAGCTTCTGTCCATTCAGACTTTTAGGCAAAAGGATCGGCAGGGCCTTAACGGCCAGAGGTGCAATTTATTCCCGCTACCAAATGGATTGGAGATATTTCATGACAAAACAGAGCCCTGGAGTGGCTATGAAGGTCAGCCCATCAGAGAGAGAAATAAATCCTACCGCATTACAGCTTCCCATTATGGGAGCTATTTATAGCTTGCTCCTTTGAAAACTCTCTTGGAATTTGGTTGGGGGAGGGTGGTGGGATGGGAGGAAGGACTCTGGCTTCCCAATCAAAGAATCCGCAGTTCCAAATTCTCTTAGGAGGAACTGGCCCAGCCTGGGATGGTTTCTAAGCAAGTTGCGTTCGCAAGGAAAAACACCACCAGCCACTACCAGTATTTCATTTGGTGGAGAACATTTCTGGGGTCCTTGGTACTCTCTGAGCTTGGGGGATTCCTTGCGGACATTTCATGACCCAGCTGGGTGACATCATCAGTGCAAGAAAACGAGAAGCTCAGAGAACACCAAGGATCCCAGAAAGTGGTGTGATAGTGAGATGGACAGCTTATAAATTTAAGAGTTGAGTTGAGTTGAGTTTTTTATTTTATTTATTTAATTATTTTGTCCAATACACAATGAGGGTTTTAGTGGGTATATCTATCTATCTATCTATCTATCTATCTATCTATCTATCTATCTATCTATCTATCTACCTATCTATCTATCTATCTATCTATCTATACATAGTAAAATACATGATGAAGGTTAAAGGAGATACCCATAGTAAAATATATCTAAGAAAGAATAGAAAAGAAGATAAAGTAATAGAACATATCAATGAAAGAATAGAAGAAGAGATATAGGAATAGAAGAAAGGTATAGAAGATATAGGAGAGCAATAGGACAGGGGACGGAAGGCACTCTAGTGCACTTGTACTCGCCCCTTACTGACCTCTTAGGAATCTGGATAGGTCAACCATAGAGTTTATTTATTTACTTACTTATTTACTTACTTATTTACTTATTTACTTACTTATTTACTTATTTACTTATTTACGTACTGACTGACTGACTGACTGATTGATTGATTTGATTTGATTTGAGTTTTGTGCCGCCCTTCTCCTTAGATTCAGGGCAGCTTACAACATGTTAACAATAGCACTGTTTTTTTTAACACAGCCAGCCTATTGCCCCCACAATCCGGGTCCTCATTTTACCCACCTTGGAAGGATGGAAGGCGGAGTCAACCTTGAGCCGGTGATGAGATTTGAACCACTGACCTACAGATCTACAGTCAGCTTCAGTGGCCTGCAGTACAGCACTCTACCTGCTGCGCCACCCCAGCTCTTGTTGAGTAGAGAAGAGTAGAGTAGGATTGGATTGGAGTAGATCTAAGTGGAGTGGAATGGAGTGGAATGGAATGGAATAAAGTGAAATAGAATTAGAATTAGAATTAGAATCAGAACCAGAATCAGAACCAGAACCAGAATCAGAATCAGAATCAGAATCAGAATCAGAATCAGAATATAATAGAACAGAACAGAACAGAACAGAACAGAATAGGGTTGGGTAGTCTGTGCTTCATTGAATTGCGTAAAATTGCCATTCCGTTTTATGTATGGTTTGTCTGGGATGCATGACTGTTTTTATATTAAGGGTTTTAAACTGTTTTTAATTATTAGATTTGTATTGTGTATTGTTTTTGTGAGCCGCTCAAAGTCTCCGGAGAGGGGCAGCATACAAATCTAATAAATAATAATAATAATAATAATAATAATAATAATAATAATAATAATAATAAAAACCAGCCGATTAATTTAGCAAGCTGGTTACATTAGACCAGTGTTTCCCAACCTGGGCAACTTGAAGATATTTGGACTTCAACTCCCAGAATTCCCCAGCCAGCGAATGCTGGCTGGGGAATTCTGGGAGTTGAAGTCCAGATATCTTCAAGCTGCCAAGGTTGGGAAACACTGCACTAGACCAACATGAACCAGCATTTGATAGGTGTTGTGTGTGTGTGTGTGAGAGAGAGAGAGAGAAAGAGAGAGAGAGACCTTTGTACTGTCTTGTTTCCAAATTCCGTTGCCTTATCTCAAAATGCCTCGCCCCAATGACAAACCTTAAACCGATCAATATTAAAAGCAGCAAGACAGGGTATATGAAAGGGGGCGCTTGAATTAATTGATCACACCCTGGCAATCCTGCTAAAAGCTTGGGCAAAAATTACTGCCTTGACCTCATGTCAAAACTAAAGAAAGAAATAATGTCATCAGAGCAGGCTCCAGTTCAGCCCAAGAATTTCCACAAATGAATGTCAGTGGCTTCTCCAACCTTGCGTCAGAGATCAAAGAACGGATTCCCTTCTCCTGCCAATGATGGAGACGGGGTGAGGACCTTCTTGAGAGAAGAAGGCCTCTATTAGGAAGGAAGGAGGGAGGGAGGGAGGGAAGGAAAGGAAAGGAAAGGAAAGGAGGAAGAGAAGGAAGGGATGGTGGAAGGGAGGGAAGGGAGGAAAAGAAAGGAAGGAAAGAAGGAAGGAAAAGAAAGGAAGGAAGGAAGGAAAGAAGGAAAAGAAAGGAAGGAAGGAAGGAAGGAAAGAAAGAAAGAAGGAAGGAAGGAAAGAAGGAGGGAAGGAAGGAAGGAAAAGAAAGGAAGGAAGAAAGGAAAGAAGGAAGGAAGGAAAGAAGGAAGGAAGGAAGGAAGGAAGAAAAGAAGGAAAGAAAGAAGGAAGGAAGGAAAAGGAAGGAAGGAAAGAAGGAAGGAAGGAAGGAAAGAAGGAAGGAAGGAAGGAAGAAAAGAAGGAAAGAAAGAAGGAAGGAAAGAAGGAAGGAAGGAAGGAAGGAAGGAAGGAAGGAAGGAAGGAAGAGCTAACCCCTAAATGAAATAGATTTTTGTAAGACTTTCTTCAGATATTTTTCATACCTTACCCATGGTCTCTTTTAGACAGGATAGCTCTCTCTCTCTCTCTCTCTCTCTCTCTCTCTCTCTCTCTCTCTCTCTCTCTCTGTTTGTGTGTGTGTAGAACATGGAGGTCATAAGAGAAACACAACTACAGGTACAGCTGGCTGCCTTTGTGGGTGCTAATTGCACTGCAGAGGAGAACCGATTTCTGAAACGTTATTGCCCTGAAGGATAACGTTGTGCAAATCATATTATTGTATGCAGAGAAATTGGTAACACTTGGCATTATGGTTCCCTTTATAAATACCCTATTATTTATGGAATTAAATTAAATGGCACTTGATAGCAATCCGTTTCCACCCTCCACCCCCCCATCCTCCCCACCCTCCCACTTCCATGCCGGAGAGCGGTTTTTAAATGCTACCTCTACCGTTTGCAAAATAATCTATTAGATCCTGGGAGTCTATCAAGTAGCGGAAGAATTTATTGTCCGTGTATTTTATAACATACTGTGTGTTAACACTGGGAAACAAATAGGCAATTCTCAAGATAATAAAACACAGCCTCCCCCTTTTTTAAAAAAATAAATAAATAAATTGTGTAGTGCTTTACAAGTTATTATGGGCTTAAGAGGGTTTGTTTAGTAGCGGTTCAAAGTTGTGACTGTCTCCGGAAAAGTGATTTGCGGCCCATTCTCGCACTAGCAACCCCCGGAGTCATGCGAGAACAATTTGGGCACCTGGACAACTGGCTCACATCTACAACCGGTTGCAGCCCTCTTGCGACCACTTGAACATGATTTGCAACCAGTTGCAAGCGAGCGATGCCAGTTGGGCAAGCCAGCTTTGCTTCATGACCATAGGAGTGGCTTAACCGCAGTTAAACATGGTTGTAAAATTGGATCCGGTCACATGATGACTCAAAGAGAGAATTTATGGAACAAGGACTAGCTCGGTGGTTCTCAACCTGGGGGTAGGGACCCCTTTGGGAGTCAAACAACTGTTTCACAGGGTTCACCTAAGGAATGAAAGCTTCTATTCTGGCGCCTTGGAACATATTTTTACAATCCGACCAATCAGGCGTTTACAGTGGGGGTGTCCCTCTGACCTTCCTGCCAATCAGCTTAAAACTCTGTTGGGAGAATTGGCGCTAGACGTATGGTTGGGGGGTCACCACAACATGGGGAACTGCATTAAGGGGTTGCGGAATTAGAAAGGTTGAGAACCACAGGGTTAGTCCCTCCTTTTGGCAGATTATTATCATTATTATTATTATTATTATTATTATTATTATTATTTATTGGATTTGTATGCTGCCCCTCTCAGCAGACTCGGGGGGGCTAACAACAGCAGTAAAACAGTACAACAAAATCCAATACTAAAAAAAACAGTTAAAAACCCATTATATAAAAACCAATCATACATACAAACATACCATACATAAAATTGTGAAGGCCTAGGGGGAAAGTGTATCTTAGTTCCCCCATGCCTGGCGGCAGAGGTGGGTTTTAAGCAGCTTACGAAAGGCAAGGAGGGTGGGGGCAATCCTAATCTCTGGGGGGAGTTGGTTCCAGAGGGTCGGGGCCGCCACAGAGAAGGCTCTTCCTCTGGGTCCCGCCAAGCGACATTGTTTGGTTGACGGGACCCGGAGAAGAGAAGACCCACTCTGTGGGACCTAACTGGTTGCTGGGATTCGTGCGACAGTTTAAGGTTTGGCCTGGTTAGTTTAAGCTTAGACTGTCTACTGTGGACCTCACCCCATTCCTAAGAGGTCTGTAAGGGGTGTGCATAAGCGCACCTATATACCTACCGTCTCTGTCCTACTGTCCCTCTTTTATTGGTATCCAGCTTATTGGTATCCAGCTTTGCTCACCTGGATGATTACGGAGGTCTGAGCAGGCGGCAGAGTTAGTTAGTTTGCCTAGGCTGGAAAACACACTAAGCTCCTCCGGGGAGACCACCGGTGTGTCTCGGTGAGTCCTAGCGGGAGGGGGGGGGAAAGCGAGAGAGACTTCCAAACTCTTGCAAAGAAACAAGGCAACCTTCCCACGTGTATCAGTGAATCACCCTCCAACTCCAGTCGGAGAAGATATTACTTTAGGACGACCCAGGGGCAGGACATGCCTGCTATACATCTTTCAACTGCTCTAGGCATCTTTGCTGGAGTGTAAATATCTCTCGAACATGCCTCCTTTAAATTGGATTCCCTTGTGCTCCATCGCCTGCAGCAAAAGTCATTTAATGGTTGCCATTTGGGACATCAGAGAAAGGAGGTTCGTAGCACTGTCAACTGTAGAGAGATTTCCAAACCTTTCAAGGAGAGCTGATAGCACTGTGATCTCTTCTCCTCTCTTTTCTTCTCTTCCCTTCCCTTCGTCTCATCTCTTCTCTTTTCTTCTCTTCTCTTCCCTTCATCTTGTCTCATCTCATCTCGTGTCGTCTCTTCTCTTCTCCTCTCTTCTCTTCCCTTCCCTTCGTCTCTTCTTTTCTCTTCTCTTTGTCTTGTCTCTTCTCTTCTCTTCCCTTCATCTCATCTCTTCTCTTCTCATCTCTTCTCTTCTCTTTTCTTCTCTTCTCTTCCCTTCGTCTCTTCTCATCTCTTCTCTTTTCTTCTCTTCCCTTCATCTTGTCTCATCTCATCTCGTGTCGTCTCTTCTCTTCTATTCTCTTCTCTTCCCTTCCCTTTCTTCTCCTCCTCCTCTCCTCTCCCTTCCCTTCCCCCCTTTTCCTTCTTCTCGTCAATGTAACCAAGCTATTCTAATTCTTGCTCTTTTCTCTTTTCCTTATATTGTTCTGTTGTTCTCCTCTGCTCTTCTCTTCTCTACTACTACTACTGCTACTACTACTACTACTACTACTACTACTACTAATAATAATAATAATAATAATAATAATAATAATGTTTATTTATAATGCCCTTTTAACAAAGGGCATAACAACAGGCTATATACAATTGATAAAGACAGACAGTAACACTTATTAGGTAATATATAATATATACAGTTCCTTCCTTTTTCCTCTTCTCTTTTTTCCTCTCTTCTCTTCTCCTCTCCCCTTCCCTTTTCCCCTCCTCCTTTTTCCTCTCTTCTCCTCTCCTCTCTTCTCTTCTCTTTTCTTCCTTAGGGGAGCAATCCTTCTAGGCCTTGCTCTTTGTTGCAGTCCATCCTTCCCAGCATCCATCTCTCCGACCTTGATTGGCTCAACCGCTCTTTGTGAAAGAAACCCCCGGGAGACATTTGCCCATCAGGTGCCTTAAAAAGTCAGGCGGGTGCAGTTCTTAAAACTTTTCGAACTTCCACATTGCTCTCGTATATTTCCGCATCTCTTTCAGTAGGGGGGAGATATATATATATATATATTATATATATACATATATATTTTTTCCTGGAGCTTTCAGCAAGACGCTCAAATTGCACATCAGAAAAAGATAATGCATCTTTATGCCGCTTCAATGACTTCTAAATTTTTCACTGAATGTCAGCAAAAGTGGGGAGGGAAACGGGGAGGGAGGGAGGGAAAGAGATGGAAGGGACAGTCCATTGGCTGGGTTACAGTCACTCCAAGAGGGCTCCCCCCCCTCTCCTTTCCCACCAATTCCATAAAGTGTCTGCCGTGGATTTGAACGCTCGGAAACCCAGCAGTGATAAATAGCTATTTCTAAGTAAATTTCATGCAATTGCCCTTTGGTTAAAGTCTCTCCTCTCAGCACTTTCCCTGCGCCCGCCACACGGCTAATAACACTCAAGAGCGAATTCTCTGCACTGTGACAACTGATTGCACTTTGAAGCAGTAAATGGCTTATTTCATAATTGGTATAATTTTTCACAAGTACCTGAATGTCATATCGGGAAAAAGAATAAGCAACCTGGACTTAATACAGGAGCTTTTTCAATCCGCCAACAAAAATCAATAATGTATTAAATCCCTCCTCGAACTGATTAAAATAATGGGGGCCTTGATGATGCTTTGCCAAGCCTTCCTCTAAAGAGGAGGCTTTTCGGAGATGTCCGGGTGGGGGGATTTATGGCCAAAGGGTTGAAATGTGGGGCTTGAGAATGGGCATTTGTTTTCCTAATTAAACTTTCGACAAAATCCTGCTTTTTTTATAATCCTCTATTTACGCAGGACAGTGGAAGACGGCTACATTTTTAATTTGGAAAAAAAAAATATTATTGTTGTTCGTTTCACAGTCAACCAGGTGTTCAGACTGAATGTGTCAATTTTTTTGTCCACCTGTCGAGTCCTCCCCAAGGAGCTAAGATAGACAGGTGGGGATGTTTGACGGTGATCAAGATCTCCTCCCAGGATGTCAGCTGTTCCGAATCAAACTGCCTTTTGAAATTGACCGATAGGGATTTTGTCAATGCCATAGCATCCAAGTATTATTATTATGGTCACTTTCAGCAGAATGTCAGGGGTATTTGTTGACATGGGTGTCAAGATAAAGGAGTGTTTATGTATATGTTTTGGGAATGCCCGATAGTGCAGCAATTTTGGCAAAAAGTGCAAGAGGATATTAATAGAATGCTCCCAAGGACAATTCCATCTGTCCATCCATTACCCTGGGGGGGAACTACTGACCCCCTCAGAGAGAGTTCACAACTTGGGCGTCCTCCTCGATCCACAGCTGACATTGGAACATCATCTTTCAGCTGTGGCGAGGAGGGTGTTTGCCCAGGTTCGCTTGGTGCACCAGTTGCGGCCCTATTTGGACAGGGAGTCATTGCTCACAGTCTCTCATGCCCTCATCACCTCGAGGTTCGATTACTGCAACGCTCTCTACATGGGGCTACCTTTGAAAAGTGTTCGGAAACTTCAGATCGTGCAGAATGCGGCCGCGAGAGCCATTGTGGGGCTTCCAAGGTTCACCCACGTTTCTTCAACACTCCGTGGCTTGCATTGGCTGCCGATCAGTTTCCGGTCACAATTCAAAGTGTTGGTCATGACCTTTAAAGCCCTACATGGCATTGGACCAGATTACCTCCGGAACCGCCTGCTACCACACGAATCCCAGCGACCGATAAGGTCCCACAGAGTTGGCCTTCTCCGGGTCCCATCGGCTAAACAATGTCGTTTGGCGGGCCCCAGGGGAAGAGCCTTCTCTGTGAGGGCCCCGGCCCTCTGGAACCAACTCCCCCCGGAGATTAGAACTGCCCCTACTCTCCCTGCCTTCCGTAAAGTTCTTAAAACCCACCTTTGTCGTCAGGCATGGGGGAACTGAAACACCTCCCCCGGCCACGTACAATTTATGTATGGTATGTTTGTGTGTGTGCTTGTTAATATAGTGGGGTTCTTTTTAAAACTATTTTAAAATAGTTAAATTTATTGAATCTATTTGGATTTGTACGATTGTTTATATTTTTGTTGTGAGCCGCCCCGAGTTCGCGGAGAGGGGCGGCATACAAATCTAAATAAATAAATAAATAAATAAATAAATAAATAAATAAACAAACAAATAAATAAATAAATAAATAAATAAATAAATAAATAAATAAATAAATAAATAAATAAATAAATAAATAAATAAATAAATAAATATTCCTTCCCCCTAGGCCATTATAAGTTATGCATGGTATGTTTGTGTGTATGTTTGGTTTTATAATAAGGGTTTTTAGTTGTTTTATTAATATGATTGTTACATGCTGTTTTTATCATTGTTGTTAGCCGCCCCGAGTCTGCGGAGAGGGGCGGCATACAAGTCCAATAAATAAATAAACATACAATGGACAATCAGTAAGAAAATGGCAGTATTAGTTAAAAGCAATGCGATGGGAGAATTTAGAGAAATAAAACAAGTAGCAATAGAAAGCGCTCAGGCGGTAGTAGTTTTGGGTTGGAAGGATGCAACAAAATGGACAATGCAAAATTGGTATAGGTACATGGTGGACCATATTCAATTTGAAATTATGGATAAAAGGATAAATTTGGATAATGAAACTGAATTGAGACAACTGATGGGATGGTGGGACAAGGTAAGGTGATATATGAGGAGTAGAATCCGAGACCAAGCTACAAGAAATAAATTGGAATCACTCTATAATATGTAAATAGATATATTGCTCTTGGGTCAAAGTGGATTATATAAGAAACACCCCCGATTGGTGGTGGGATATGTGTGTGTGTCGGGGTGGCGGGCACATTTCACTATGCACTGTTTTATGTTGTGTGTATATTAAACTTGTTAAAAATTAATTAAAAAATATTTTTAAAAAATGGTTACTCAGCCAAAGATTTGGTAAGTCAGCCAAATAATAATAGTAATAATAACAACAACAACAACAACAACAACAACAGAGTTGGAAGGGACCTTGGAGGTCTTCTAGTCCAACCCCCTGCTTTAGGCAGGAAACCCTACACTACTTCAGACAGATGGTTATCCAACATCTGCTTAAAAACTTCCAGTGTTGGGGCATTCACAACTTCTGGAGGCAGGCTGTTCCACGGATTAACCGTTCTGACTGTCAGGAAATTTCTCCTTAGTTCTAAGTTGCTTCTCTCCTTATTTAGTTTCCACCCATTGCTTCTTGTTCTACCCTCAAATACTTTGGAGAATAGATTGACTTCTTCTTCTTTGTGGCAACCCCTGAGATATTGGAAGACTGCTATCATGTCTCCCCGGTCCTTCTTTTGATTAAACTAGCCATGCCCAGTTCCTGCAACTGTTCTTCATATGTTTTAGCTTCTAGTTCCCTCATCGTCTTCGTTGCTCTTCTCTGAACTCTTTCTAGAGTCTCAATATTATTTTTCCATCGTGGCGACCAAAACTGAATGCAGTCTTCCAAGTGTGGCCTTCCCAAGGCCTTATAAAATGGTATTAACACTTCACGTGATCTTGATTCTCTCCCTCTGTTGATGCAGCCTTGAACTGTGTTGACTTTTTTGGCAGCTGCTGAACACGGCTGGCTCCTTTTTAAATAGTCGTCCACTAGGACTCCAAGATCCCTCTCACAGTTACTAATGTTGAGCAATGCACCACATATAGTGTACCTGTGCATTTTGTTTAGTCTGGATTAGGCAGTTTTGTCTACCTAGCGAGTCCTTTCCAAGTACCTGAGATAAGCAAATGTTGGTCTTCAAGAGGATGTAAATTGTTCCAAGCAGAGCTGCCTTTCACAATTGACTGATGGGGAGTTTGTCAATGCCGCTTATGTTGAAGTAGTTCTCCAATTGCTTGGGATTATCATTATTGAAGTTGGTCGCACATATTTGTATTTTGGGCCACCTATCAAGTCTTTTCCAAAGACCTAAGATAGGTAGATGTTGATGTTTAACAGTGTTAGAAGTATGATTGTGAAATGTAAGCTGTTTTGAATTAAAAGTGCCATTTGCAATTGACTAAAGGTGAGATAATTTGCTCAAAAGGAAAAGAAACAGAGCAGTGTGAATGCATAAAGAATATAAACTTTATGCACTAAGGGGCGTGCATAAGTGCACCAGCGTGCCTTCCGTCCCCTGTCCTAATGTTTCTCTTTTACTAGTATCATGTATATAAATATTATTTTATCTTTGTATACCACTAATGCGTACGTGACAAAACAAACAAATAAAATAAACTGAAGACACAGAATTGTAAAATGTAAATATGTTTATGTGTGAGACCTTTGTTTTTGTACTTCATTTTTAAAACTGAATAACAGTTTTTTTAAAGTGCCATTTGCAATTGACTAATTTATTTTATTTATTTTATTTATTCATTTGTCCAATAGACAAATACATAGGAAGAAAATAGACATGTGGTAATATATATAAGGGTAAAAGTGAACTTAGAGGAGAGGATATATGAAAGGAAGAGAATATATATGATAGGTGAAAGAGAGGAAAGACAATTGGACAGGGGACGAAAGACACACCAGTGCACTTATGTACGCCCCTTACTGGCCTCTTAGGAACCTGGAGAGGTCAATCATGGAGAGTCTAAGGGAGAAATGTTGGGGGTTAGGGGTTGACACAATTGAGTCCGGTAATGAGTTCCATGCTTCAATAACTCGATTGTTGAAATCATATTTTTTACAGTCAAGTTTGGAGCGGTTCGTATTAAGTTTGAATCTGTTGTGTGCTCTTGTGTTATTGCGGTTGAAGCTGAAGTAGTCATTGACTGGTAGGACGTTGCAGCATATGATCTTGTGGGCAATACTCAAATCGTGTTTTAGGCGCCATAGTTCTAGGCTTTCTAGGCCCAGGATTGTTAGTCTATTTTCGTAGGATGTTCTGTTTCGAGTGGAGGAGTGAAGGGCTCTTCTGGTGAAATATCTTTGGACATTTTCAAGGGTGTTGATGTCTGAGATGTGGTATGGGTTCCAGACAGATGATCAGTAGTCTAGGATGGGTCTGGCAAAAGTTTTGTAGGCTCTTGTGAGTAGTGTGAGATTGCCTGAGCAGAAGCTACATAGGATCAGGTTAACAACTCTAGAAGCTTTTTTGGCGATACAGTAGTCCCTCGCTATACCGCGCTTCACCTACTGCGACTTCACTTCATCGCGGGTTTCTGAGGAAGTCGATCGGCAGGTTTTTCACAAAAAAAAATCTAAAATTGTAAATACTGTATTTAAATACTGTATCAAAAATAAATACTGTGTGGGAAGGGTTTATAAACACTTAAAACAATGAAAACTTACCAAACAATTACAATATAAATACTTAAATAAGTACTATCAGTCGATAAATTCCCCATCGCGGATTTCACCTATCACGGCCGGGTCTGGAACGTAACACCAGCGATAGGTGAGGGACTACTGTATTGTTGCAGTGGGCTTTAGCACTTAGGTCATTCGATATTAGTATTCCAAGGTCTTTTACTGAGTGGGGGTTAGCAGTGGGAGATTGTTTGTTCAGTTCGTTTGTGCAGTTTGGATTCTTTTTGCCGATGTGGAGGGTGAGATTGTCAATGCCAATTCAAGGGACTGCAGCCAAGGCACACTTATCTATTTTTATTTTTAGGCCTTTGCATTTTGTGATCATCTCAAGATCTTTTTTTCCCCTCTCCTGCTGTCTCCAAGTGCTCCCATGGATGATTATTTTCCTCGACACAAAAACGAGAGGAGAAAATTAACGCCGAAAGGCAATCGTACGATCTCGGTTACCAAAAAAAAAAAATGGTAGGATTGCCCTGTTGTTTAAATGGGGGGAAATCGTGAGGCTTGGATGGGGAAAGATAATTATCATTCTGGTGACGTCTAGCGGGGGTCTTCCTCCCCAAAGAGGTTCACAGCCAATTATTTGGACTGAAGGTGGGATTCCTGGACGATCTAAGTCACTTTAAAGGCAAGAGGTTTCCATGGAAATGATTTCACCAGGCTATCTTTCTGCCTTTAGGCATCTTCAACAAAGTTTAATTAATGTCAGTAATAATATCTATAAAAAATATCATTGTCCAGGCAGCAAAAAAAAAAAAAAAAAAAGGAGAGGGAAATGGAAGATGAAAAGTGAGAAGGAAGGGAATTAATACTGAGAGAAGGGAATATTTTCTAGCTCAGGGTGGAACGGAGGGATCTTTGGTGCTTTCGGGATTTGGTGGTTTTCTTGCAAATATTTCTTGCAAATATCTTGCAAATACCTTCATCATGTATTTTACTATATATACCCACTAAAACCCACATTGTGTATTGGACAAAATAAAAGGAGAAAGAAAAAAGAATGAAAGAAAGAAAGAAAGAAAGAAAGAAAAAAGGAAGGAGGGAGAGGGAAAGGAGGAAGGAAGGAAGGAAGGAAAAGGAAAGGAGAGAGAGAGAAAAAGGAAGGAAGAGAGAGGGAGGGAGGGAGGGAGGGAGAGAAAGAGGGAAACTCTACCTAAATAAGTTTTTCCCAACCAACCTAAAATAGGGCCAGTTCAATTAATTTCCATTTTTCCATGAAGGAAGTCTACCCATTGCTTTGTCTTCCTCCCCAATCCAAAGAATGGAATTCATGCAACAAGAACCAAATACTGTAATACATAAAACAACCTCTGGCATTTCACTCCCAATTGAAAATAATCAGATCAGTACACAAGTTAGCTAAGGGTATCAGCCTGGATCATTGCTTATGGCTGCTGAATGACAACAAGCCGATCATGCCTGGGGCTATAAAATTCTCCCCCCCCCCAATCAAAATTCAAGGCCACCCATGAGTTCAGGTTGTCTTTGCCTTCTTGTTTGAGATAAGGATAATAGAGTTGGAAGGGACTTTGGAGGTCTTCTAGTCTAACCCCATTTGAGCAGGAGACTCTATATCAGGGGGCCCCACTATTAGAAATTTTAGGACTTGTGGACTTCAACTCCCTCCCTCCCTCTTTCTTTCTTTCTTTCTTTCTTTCTTTCTTTCTTTCTTTCTTCCTTCTTTCATTCTCTCTATCTCTCCCACCTTCCCTCCCTATTTGTCTCTTTCTTTGTCTCTCTCTTTCTTCCTTTCCTTTCTTCTTTCTTTCTCTCGCTCCCTCTCTCCATCTCTGTATCTTTCTCTCTCTCTCCCTCCCTCCATACCTCTTTCTTTTCTTTCTTTCTCATTCCTTTCTTCCTTCTCACCTTCCCTCTCTCCCTCTTTCTTTCCTTCCATCTTTCTTTCTGTCTCTCCCTCCGTCTCTTTATCTTTCTTTTTTTCTCCTTCCTTCCTTCTCTTCCTCCCTCCCTCTCTTCCTCTTTCTCTCTTTCTTTCTCTCTCTCTTTCTTACATTCTTTCTTTCTTTCTTTTTTTCTCTCTCTCCCTCCCTCCTTCCCTCCCATTTATCCACGTTTTCAAAGCTCCTTCAACAGCTCTTCTCAGGGCTGAGGAGCTCTGGGAGTTGAAAGATGTCCACAAGTCTTAAAGTTGCTAAAGGTTGGAGACCCTTGCTCAATATCATCCTGGCCAAATGGTTAGCCAACATCTTCTTGAAAACCTCCAGGGATGGAGCGCCCACAACTTCTAAAGGCAGGTTTTCCCACCGATGAATTGTTCTCTCTGTCGGGAAATTTCTCCTTAATTCTAAGTTGGATCTCTCCTTGATAACCTTCCCCTAATTTCTTCTTGTCCTTCCCTTTGGGGTTCCAGATTAACTCCACTCCCACCCATCTTCTTTGGGGCAGCCTCTCAAATTTTATTTTTTATTTATTTTTATTTAATTGGATTTATCTGATACCCAATTTCAGTAGGACTCTGGGAAGCTTACAGTCTCCCAAATATTGGAAGAGTGATGTCATGTCACCCCTAGTCCTTCTGTTCCTTAGACTAGAGACAAAAACAAATTGTCCAGAGATACTTTACTAGAGGAGCCCTCCACTCCTCCACTCGCAACAGAAAACCCTACGCAACTAGACTTACAATCCCAGGTTTGGAAAGCTTAGAACTACATCGCCTTCGACATGATCTAAGCATAGCCCATAAAATTATCTGCTACAATGTCCCTCCTGTCAACGACTACTTCAGCTTCAACCACAACAACACACGAGCACACAACAGATACAAACTCAAAGAAAACCACTCCAAACTCGACTGCAGGAAATACAATTTTAGTAACCAAGTAGTTGATGCATGGAACTCACTACCAGACTCTGTAGTAATCTCCTAACCCCCAAAACTTTACCCCTAGACTATCCACTGTTGACCTCTCCCAATTCCTAAGAGGTCAGTAAGAGGCATTCATAAGTGCACCAGCGTGCCTTCCGTCCCCTGTTCTAATGTTTCTTTTCATTTTTTACTAGTATCATGTGTATGAATATTATTATATCTAATGTTTCTTCTTATTTTCTCTTTTTACTAGTATCATGCATATGAATATTATTGTTTCTTTACATACGTCCAATATGTACTTGACAAAACAAATAAATAAATAAGAATAAAATAAAATATAACTTCCTTATTTTTAAAATTCAGAACAAGGCCAAAATAGATCTAGTTTCCCTTAATTTTCAAATTCAGCAAAAACATTTGACATATATATATGAAGGGATTAGATACTGTAGCCTAGAGGATAATTCTCTGCCTTACAAGGCAAAGGTTGCAGGTTCAAGTCCCAGTGGGTATGGCTAGCTGATGAGGCAAAAATAAGGCTGAAATAGATCTATCCTAGTCTCCCTTAATTTTCAAATTCAGCAAAAAACAAAAACAAAAAACAAACATGTGACACATACAGATAGAATTATCGGCTATCAATAAAATTAACTGCCTTGGAAATGGCCCTGGGTTGGGCCGAGGGGCAAATAAGGAGCTGTGATGTTCCTTCAATACACCAGGGTGATTCGACACAAAAATATGTAACCCTTCCCTGGTGCAGAGCTGAAGGGATTGGATACTGTAGCCTAGGGGATAATTCTCTGCCTTACAAGGCAAAGGTTGCAGGTTCAAGTCCCAGTGGGTATGGCTAGCTGATGAGGCCAAAATAAGGCCAAAATAAGGCCGAAATAGATCTATCCTATTTTCAAATTCAGCAAAACAAAAACATGTGACATATAGACATATATATATATATAAATCACATGTTTTTGCTGAATTTTTAAAATTAAGGGAGATATACATATATATTATTATTTTCTATTTTATTATCTATATTATTATTATTATTATTATATTATAATTATCTATATTATTTCTTTGTATATATATGTCACATGTTTTTGCTGAATTTGAAAATTAAGGGATTTAATTTTAAAAAATTAAAATTAAAATAATTAAAATTAATATATATATATATTGTCTTCTATATGATTGCAAAAAAAAAAATCTCACCCTATATGAACTCCTGCTGGCTTCTCTCTGAATCCTATATGAACTCCTGCTGGTATTTCTATCTATCGTCTCTATCTCTCAATCGAAGTGGCCGCCCCCCCTCCAACATGGGCATTACTCACGTTTGCGTCTATAGTTTTAGACTCATTTCCTATTTTCCAGTTGAAATGCTTCTGCCAGGAGCTCTCCACGCCAAATATTAAAACGATTTAGAGAGCAGACAATCCAATTTCTTTCTTTGAAGACGGCAAATTGGATATCTGCAAGAGGCAAGCAAATTTTATTATCAACACATAGTTTGCTACTTAACTACCCTTAAGAATCACCAAGGGTCCATAAAGTCTAATTAAGAGAACTTAGTAAAACGGGGAGGGTTTCCCCCCTTCTAACTTTTATCAATGATAAGATTGGGGGGGGGGGGGGGTTTCGAAACCTTTGCCCAAATTTTAGGCTAATTCATCTTCTCTATTTTTCTTTTATGCCACTAAGATGAAACATAGAAACATAGAAGATTGAGGGCAGAAAAAGACCCCTTGGTCCATCTAGTCTGATATTATACTATTTCCTGTATGTTATCTTAGGATGGATCTATGTTTATAGAAACATAGAAACATAGAAGATTGATGGCAGAAAAAGACCTCATGGTCCATCTAGTCTGCCCTTATACTATTTCCTGTATTTTATCTTAGGATGGATCTATGTTTATCCCAGGCATCTCTGTTTACAAAAATGGCAATGTTGAAGGTATCTCCTTGGGGGTCACTCTTGATAGGTTTCCATTTTAAAAACAAACTGTGAAGAAAATACCTCCGGGAGATGTGGAAGAGCGGTATAGGATTGACTGGCGGTAACTTCAGGATTGTAAAAATAAAATAAAAGAGCACAGAGTTTTTAAAGTGAAAAAATTCAACCTTTTAGAAACATATCTATCTATCTATCTATCTATCTATCTATCTATCTATCTATCTATCTATCTATCTACCTACCTACCTACCTATCATCTATCTATCTATCTATCTATCTATCTACCTACCTATCATCTATCTATCTATCTATCTACCTACCTACCTACCTACCTATCAACCTACCTACCTATTTAGTTAGTTAGTTAGTTAGTTATTATACTATTTCCCGTATTTTATCTTAGGATGGATCTAGGTTTATCCCAGGCACGTTTAAATTCAGCTACTGTGGATTTACCAACCACGTCTGCTGGAAGTTTGTTCCAAGGATCTACTACTCTTTCAGTGAAATAATATTTTCTCATGTTGCTTTTGATCTTTCCCCCAACTAACTTCAGATTGTGTCCCCTTGTTCTTGTGTTCACTTTCCTATTAAAAACACTTCCCTCCTGAACCTTATTTAACCCTTTCACATATTTAAATGTTTCGATCATGTCCCCCCTTTTCCTTCTGTCCTCCAGACTCTACAGATTGAGTTCATTAAGTCTTTCCTGATACGTTTTATGCTTAAGACCTTCCACCATTCTTGTAGCCCGTCTTTGGACCCATTCAATTTTGTCAATATCTTTTTGTAGGTGAGGTCTCCAGAACTGAACACAGTATTATTCCAAATGCAGTCTCACCAGCGCTCTATATAAGGGGATCACAATCTCCCTCTTCCTGCTTGTTATACCTCTAGCTATGCAGCCAAGTATCCTACTTGCTTTTCCTACCGCCCGACCACACTGCTCACCCATTTTGAGACTGTCAGAAATCACTACCCCTAAATCCTTCTCTTCTGAAGTTTTTGCTAACAGAGAACTGCCAATACAATACTCAGATTGAGGATTCCTTTTCCCCAAGTGCATTATTTTACATTTGGAAACATTAAACTGCAGTTTATCCCAGGCATGTCTAAATTCAGTTCCTGTGGATTGACCATTCATGTAAATGGTGTTTTTTAATGGAGCATTAGTTGGATTCATATTATTGTTCTGTTTTTTATATGTGCTGTGAGACGCCCCGAGTCCTCGGAGAGGGGCGGCATACAAATCCAATTAAATAAATTAAATAAATAAAATGTCTGCTGGAAGTTTGTTCCAAGCATCTACTACTCTTTCAGTCAAATAATATTTCCTCACGTTGTTTCTGGTCTTTTCCCCAACTAACCTCAGATTGTGCCCCCTTGTTCTTGTGTTCAATTTCCTATTAAAAACACTTCTCTCCTGAACCTTATTTAAGCCTTTCATATATTCATATATCTATATAAAGATGTAACACAAGCCAGGGTGATGTAATGGCTGTTTGATTACATTCAATCAAGGGCTGCAAAAAAAATGTTTTTACCACACTGGCCATGGTTTAATTTGTGGGTGTGGCTTGCTAGCCATGTGACCAGGTGGGAGTGGCTCCATTAATAGCTGGAGAAGGAAAGTGCACAAAGGTCCCTGAACTACCCAGGTGTGGCTGAGTGAGGATGGCCTGAGTGGATCTGTGCTCTGATTGGTTGCTGAGCATGGGAAGGGGCGTTTCCTGCTTTTCCCGCCTTTTTCTTCTGAGATTTACCTCAGGATATTCCTGACTGTCTTCTCTGCTGTGTCCTCTGCTGGGGGAGAGTTTTGTGCATGCAGAAGGTAACCCCACCAACTAGCCACAGTTCACAACTATATCTAATTGAAGTCTTCAATGAAAAAACATTGCAGCTTTATTTGTTTGTTTGTTTGTCTGTCTGTCTGTCTGTCTGTCTGTTTGTTTGTTTGTCTGTTTGTCTGTTTGTCTGTTTGCTTGTTTGCTTGTCTGTTTGTTTGTCTGTTTGTCTGTCTGTTTGTCTGCTTGTTTGTTTGTCTGTTTGTCTGTCTGTCTGTTTGTCTGTTTGCTTGTTTGTTTGTCTGTCTGTTTGTCTGTTTGCTTGCTTGTTTGTTTGTTCGTTCATTTGTTTGTTTTGTCCAATACACAATAATACACAATGAGGGTTATAGAGGACATAATAAGGTAGAATGTATCAAAGGGGAAATAGAGGAGAAAATAAAGGAGTGAAATATAACTATGAGAGAATAGCAGAAAAAGATATAGGGATAGAAGAGAAGATATAGGAGATATAGGAGAGACAATAGGACAGGGGATGGTAGGCACTCTGTAAAATATATATTTTACTTTTCTTCTTAGCAAAATATTTCTCTAAATAAACTATCACAATACCATCATACACTACTATTACATCCACCACTGCAACCACCTACAAACCACTAAGCACTAAACCACTAACTCCCAAACCCACTATAACAAACCACACCCAGGCAAGGGTGTTACTCCTTTTATTATTATTATTATTATTATTATTATTATTATTATTATTATTATTTATTAGATTTATATGCCGCCCCTCTCCGAAAGCCTTGGGGCGGCTCACAACAGTAATAAAAACAGTATAACAAAGGGACAAATCTAATAATAAAAATATATAAAAACCCCAACAGTTAAAAACCATGCAGCACATACATACCAAACATGAAATATAAAAAGCTTGGGGGAGATGTCTTAGTTCCCCCATGCCTTGCGATATAGGTGGGTCTTGAGTAACGTGCGAAAGACAAGGAGGGTGGGGGCCGTTCTAATCTCAGGGGGGAGTTGATTCCAGAGGGCCAGGAACACCACAGAGAAGGCTCTTCCCCTGGGGCCTGCCAAACGACATTGTTTGGTCGATGGGACCCGGAGAAGGCCAACTCTGTGGGACCTTATTGGCCACTGGGATTCGTGCGGTAGAAGGTGGTTCCGGGGGTATATTTATTTAATTTATTTATTTATTAGATTTGTATGCCGCCCCTCTCCGTAGTTACAGCCAATCAGGTGGCAGCACAATTAACAAACCCATGATTACTAACTTTCCTATGGTTACGGACCGTTTTCTTGCATTGTAATATTACCTCAAGAAATAAACTTATTTCTGACATCCTCTCCTAGTCCAACCTACCTCACTGATTGGGATAAAATCAAAGCAAATCAAAATCTATCAACTTGTCTTATATACCACATGGGTCAAGCGAAGAATGTATAATTTACAAATTCTCCTCCTTACTATGTTTTTCTGTGACATTTATAAATCTGGAAGTGATGGACAGGAGTCAGCTTCGATTTGCCAAGCTGGGCATTCTGTCCACCAGGTTGGAATCTGATGTCCTGTTCATGGTAGCGCTATAAATTTCCTCAGGATGAGGAAATATAAATCATGATTACATTTTATTAGAGTCCAGCCACCAAGAGGGAGCCAGGAACCATTATAACTAAAGGACTGAACCATAATTCAGAAGAAGATCTCGGAAGCCGATCAAACAAAGGTTAAAGTTCTCCTGCTAAAATCTCTAGATCAAGAGTGGGGAAATGTTGACTTTTCACAAGTTGAAAAACTATAGTTGCAAAGAAGCAGCAGCAAGGCACATTGGGAGATATTGTCCCGCAACTCCTGGGAGAAGGAGGAAAGGGAGATTTTGTAGTAGCCTTCCCCAAGAGTGGGGAGGGAATGGGGATTTTGCAGTATCCTTCAAACCAATCAAATTCAAACATTCAACCTACAACTATTTACATCAGGTTAATGAATATTCAACACTTCCCCAGGAGTGGGGAGGGAATGGGGATTTTGCAGTATCCTTCCCCAGGAGTGGAGAGGGAATGGGGATTTTGTAGTATCCTTTTCCCTGGAGTGAGGAAGGAATGGGGATTTTGCAGTATCCTTCCTCAGGAGTGGGGAGCGAATGGGGATTTTGCAGTATCCTTCCCTGGAACAGGGAGGGAATGGGGATTTTGCAATATCCTTCCCCTACCCAGCCATGCCTACAGAACCAATAGGGAAAACTTTGAATTTCACCCCTGCCCCTAGTCCTTCTGTTTGTTAGACCAGGCATACCCAGTTCCTCTAACCATCTTTGTTTCTCTTCTTTGTGTTTCCTTCACCCACCCCGTCTTTAGATCATCTCACAAGAATCAAAAGAGCAAAAACTGAGTTGAAAATGACCCAATGGGAGAAAAAAACCCATCAACCATAACAGCAACCCAATTTCAGATGTCATCTAAACCCAAACTGGGATTCTGCAAATCTCTTCCCTCAGGACTACAAAGCCCCTGTTGCAAAAGTGGAGGTAAGAGGGATTCAAATCCCAGCTGCTAACTGGTGAAAAGAAAGATTTGGTGAGACAATGTAAATTGATGGCCCAGAATCCAAAGATAGATGGATGGATGGATGGATGGATGGATAGATAGATAGATAGATAGATAGATAGATAGATAGATAGATAGATAGATAGATAGATAGATAGATAGGCAGGCTGCAGGCTGCAGGCAGCAAGCAAGCAAGCAAGCAAGCAAGCAAGCAAGCAAGCAAGAAAGAAAGAAAGAAAGAAAGAAAGAAAGAGGGAGGGAGGGAGGGAAAGGAAGGAAGGAAGGAAGGAAGAGAAAGGAGGAAGGAAGGATGGAAAGAAAGAAAGAAAGAAAGAAAGAAAGATGGAGGGAAGCTCGTTGCTTGAGAGCAGTGGTGGGGGAAAAAAAGAAAAGGCAGGTCAGAAATAGAATTCCTACTGCAGTTTTGAGCGTCGCTATAAATTAAATATAAATCTCTTTCGCCCCTTGTAATGTAATGGGCGCGAAGGGGACTCCAGAGAGGCTGGGAAGCGATGTAACCATTTCCTCGCAGTAGAAAAGTCAGAGAAAAATCCCCCTTATCGGCTCCTCACACACTCTCTCAAGCCGCCAATGATGGCTTGCCCCACTGATTCGCTTAATAAGCCAGGACCGAGATGCGGAGTGTGTGTGTGTCGGATGTCATCGACAATGGATGGCCTAGGAGTCATTTTCTTGCGTTTTATTGCTGTGACATTATTTTTAAATTGCCCCTCACAGCACTTATAAATGGCTTCTCCCCATCAGCTGAGCTCCATCTGGAGAGAAATGGAGGGCTGGTTTCCTCGTCAGGCAGAGGGGGACAAAAATACAGACTGTGCCATCTTATCTGTTGCTAATATTGTTGGGGTTTTGTTTTGTTTTATTAGAGATTTTTGTGATGTGTCTCAAAAATCAATGATGGGGTTTGAGAGGGGAGAGAAAACCTATACACCAATCCCTCGTTTTTTGTGGGGGATGCGTTCCAAGACCACCCGTGAAAAACGAATTTCTGTGAAGTAGAGGAAAGATATTTTTTAATGTATTTAATGAGTATTTGGACTTTTAAAACCCATCCTTTGCATTAAACAGTCATTCTATAATGTTTCTCAGGTGGAACTACATATGATATCCTACCAGTTTCTTTAAAACAGGAGTACTGTAGAAGAATTTTATGAATTTTTAATGGATTTAAAATTTTCAATGGATTTAATGGATTTAATGGCTTCCCTGGAGACTGGGGAGGATAAAAGTGCCCTCCCCCCCCCGAGGCTCTCTGGAAGCCAAAAATGTCCTCCCAGAGCCTCGGTGTATGCCAGAAATCAGCTAGCTGGCACACACATGCATGTTGGAGCTGATATAGCACCGTGTTCCACCTGTGGCACCCGTGCTATAGGTTCACCATTACTGCCCTACACCATTTCTGACAAGTGGCAAGCCCAGTCTCTTCTTAAAAGATGGATGGAGCACCCAAAACTTCTGACTGACAAGAAATTTCTCCTTAATTCTGTCCGCGTCCCGCTCAGCTGATCATAGATTCTGAGGGTTGAGAGACAGGTGTGGGTTGGTACATTCTCCACCACCTGAGGTGCTGCAAAGTCACTGAAAGGAATGAGGTCTTCAAAGGGACTTAAAGCAACCCAGCCGTGTGGGGTCACTCACAAACGCGAATCCTAGAAAGAAAACTTGGACACATTTCTCTCTGGGTGAAATGACACAGTACTGAGCCGTGCACCTCCTTTTATTGGGGGGAATATGCAAATGGGATTGATTAAACGTACATGTCAAGTGATATACAAACGTCCAATAACATAACTCTGAAACATGACACAACTCCCGAGTCCTTCCCAACTACATATGGCATGTAACTAGTTTCTACTGAACAAATGTCTCTCATGGCCAATTTCCTGGGCCCCTTTGTTGTTAATACGGCTATCTCCTGTTTACCATAAAGCAAGGTCTTTTATCACAGCCTTCGTCCTGTTTACATTCCTGTTATTCGAGAACAGTTGCTTTGAACCGTTTTATGGCCAGTCACTTCCTAAGCAGATTTTACCAGAAATGCAGACTCACTATGTGACCTTTATGTACAGTCCTGTTCTGGCTAATGAAGTCGGAGTGTATGAGGCATTTATGTCAGAAGTCCAGATATCAAATCCTATCCTAACATTATGCTATGGCAGCTACAAGTGTACTTGGCACCTGAGTCTGATAAACGAGGAGGACGTCAGAGGCTAAAAGCCAACCAGAGCCTGTTGCACCTCCAGAGATGCCCATGAGAGACTCAGGAGAAGAGGAAGAGCCTCTTCTCAATGCAAGAGTGCGCAGGACTACCAGCAGACAGGAATGGCTGAACAGGAAGAGTTCTATGCGTGAATAGCTCTCTAAAACAATTAGCAACACCTTCTGGCTATATAAGAGTTAGTCTCAACATCTGTCATGGCAACCAAAACTGGATGCAGTATTCCAGGTGGTGGTCTTATACAGTTGTTGTTGGGTGTTGGTGAATGTGGGCGTATTACCCACAATGTCATGGCACATCACTGGTCAGCACTAACCCATCTGTTTGTCTCTTTTTCCAAATTTGATCCTTTTTGTGTAGCATGTACTAAACAAAAGCCTCTATTTTAATGACTGTGTCAACTCAGACTTTAGCGATTGGCTTCATGGTCTATTCCTAAAATTATTCCAGTTTTAGGAATAGCTTGAAGGACAGCTGGGAAGTGCTGGGTGTAGAATTGTGGTGTGAGCACCACAACTCAGGAAGAAGTGTGGATGTGTGTGTGGGAATACAACACGCCTGAATTTTTCTGCACGCACCTGAGTTGATGCACCTGAGGGATGAATTGCGGTAGCAGAACCTGCTCCAAAACACCGCCGTTCAGTGGTAGGTGAATCAACGCAGAGAAGATGCCCTGAAGGTGCTCAGTTTCAAAACCGCTGATCTAAGGCAGGCCAGAATGTGATGCAGCTCCTTTCAAAATAGAGAGATCAAACAAAGCCAAAATAAAGATAAACACGCAGGCACACACGCAGAGCACACCCACCAATCATTCATCAGCCTGTTGACTGCACAGTGAATGATTTATTAAATTTTAATATATATTCCATAAAGAGTAGCCGTATTTCCATAAATGTGTCACATCTACCTAATACATAGTAATGAACCTCCTCTCTGGATAGATAAATAAGAGCGAAGCACGCTGGGCCAATGTTTATCAAAGGGAGATGTGCCAATATTGAATTTTTTTTAATGTGCCATTCTTCAGACAGGTGAGGCTGTTTGCAAGGGAACCCTCCAGCAAAGCATCCCTAGTGTGGGTTTGTGGTGTGTGTGTGAGAGAGCAAAGAGTGGAGGGGGGCAGAGGACGGGATGGAGTACAGTGGTACCTCTGCCTAAGAACGCCTCTACTTACGAACTTTTCTAGATAAGAACTGGGTGTTCAAGATTTTTTTTGCCTCTTCTCAAGAACCATTTTCCACTTACAAACCCGAGCCTCCAAAACTGTAACTGGAAAAGGCAGGGAGAATCCTCCGTAGGGCCTCTCTAGGAATCTCCTGGGAGGAAACAGGGCCAGGAAAGGCAGGGAGAAGCCTCTGTGGGGCCTCTAGGAATTTCCTGGGAGGAAACAGGGCCGGCAAAGGTGGGGAGAAGTCTCTGTGGGGCCTCTCTAGGAATCTCCTGGGAGGAAACAGAGCCGGCAAAGGTGGGGAGAAGCCTCCGTGGGGCCTCTCGAGGAATCTCCTGGAAAGAAACAGGGCTGCCACCCTCCCTGTAGTTTCCCCAACTGCACGCATTATTTGCTTTTACATTGATTCCTATGGGAAAAATGGCTTCTTCTTACAAACTTTTCTACTTAAGAACCTGGTCACGGAACGACTTAAATTCGTAAGTAAGAATGAAAGAAAGAAAGAAAGGAGGGAGGGAAGGAAGGAAGGAAGGAAGAAAGGAAGGAAAAAGGAAGGAAGGAAGGAAGGAAGGAAGGAAGGATGTAATTACCATAATGAATGTAACACTGAAAGAATGCTTAGTCACCGTGAGTCTACAGAATGAGCTATAACCTGATTGGTTGACTAATGTATATAACATGATACACCTTTGTATAGGTGTGGCTTGAAGATATTATGGCTTGAAGGTTAGTTTGGCTGGAAGTAATTATTGTCTGGCTTGTGATTATAGCGTATAGTAGAATCGTCTAGTAGTAGTGAGATAGTTGCAGTGTAAATATATAGAATAGTTTTGCTAAGAAGAAGTACACATTTTCTTAAAGAACTTTCTGCTGCGTTTGTCTTCAATTATCTGCAAAGACTTCAGTCCCTGGTTATCCTGGCCTGTGGCTGGCCTACTTGGGTTGGGCAGCTTCTGAAAAACACAACTCT
The DNA here is from genome assembly GCF_031021105.1 of Erythrolamprus reginae. NCBI lineage: Eukaryota > Metazoa > Chordata > Lepidosauria > Squamata > Dipsadidae > Erythrolamprus > Erythrolamprus reginae. Next base: position 4,819,765 of record NC_091957.1, read on the forward strand.
AACCATTGTTGCCAGGACAGAGGGAGTTGGACTAGAAGACCTCCGGGGGTCCCTTCTGTTGTTCTCATTTAGGTGGCAGCTCGAGAGGATCACCATTGCCGTCCCTTCGGATTTGCCCTTGATGGAGACGGAGCCCCAAGTTAGTTAGATTGTTGTCTTGACGAAACCTTTAACCGGAATGAATCAACAGTTGCTTTGGCAGTGCGGGGACTCCCAGCGAGCATCTGTTGAGCATCCTGTGGGCTGAGCCATCTTTCACCGCTGTCATCCCAGAGGCTATCGCTGGTTTAATAAGCCTGCCACCGTGTTCCCCTGCCCCTTCGGCAGCCTTTTTAAGGCTTTCCCTTCGTGGCCTTAAGGCCTCCTCGTTGCCTTGACTCGTCTCCACTATATTTCAGCTGACAGGCGGGATTTTCTTTGGGGTGGTGAATGCTGTCAGTAGTTAGGATGACACTCATTACTCTCCGGCTCAAATGCGCCGGAGCTGAGTGACACGCGGAAAAACTCCCTGAGATTTCTTTAAAGCCGTTTGGCATGGAGGCTATTTGCCACCACTTTTGCCTTGAGGTGGAGAGGAGTCCCCTCCAGGTGGGACTTTACATCACGGTAAAATTCCAGGATCCAGCACTCTACCTGTTGTGCCACCCAGGCTCTTTTTATTTATTTATTTGCTTGTTTTCTCAAGTACATATTTGAGGTATATAAAGAGATAATAATGTTCATACCGTATACATGATACTAGTGATAAGAAAAATAAATACGAAGAAACATTAGATATAATAATGTTCATATGCATGGTGCTAGTAAAAAATAAAAGAAACATTAGGATAGGGGACAGAAGGCACGCTGGTGCACTTATGCATGCCCCTTACTGACCTCTTAGGAATCGGGAGAGGTCAACAGCCTAAAAAGGTAAAGTTTGGGGGGGTTAGGAGATGATACTACAGAGTCAGGGAGTGAGTTCCATGCATCACCTACTCGGTTACTAAAATCGTATTTCCTGCAGTCGAGTTTAGAGCAGTTTACATTAAGTTTGTATCTGTTATGTGCTCGTGTGTTGTTGTGGTTGAAGGTGAAGTAGTTGTTGACAGGGAGGATGTTGTTGCAAATGATTTTATGGGCTATGCTTAGATCATGTTTAAGGCAACGATGTAGTTCTAAGCTTCCTAAATGTAGGATTGTAAATCTAATTTCGGTTGCAAGTGGAGGAGTGAAGGGCTCTTCCAGTAAAGTATCTCTGGACATTTTCTAGAGTGATTATGTCCAAAATGTGGTATTCCCGTTTGGCTTACATGGTCAACTCAAGCACGCCCAATCATGCAGACCCACCAGGCCGCCCCTTTTAGGAAAAGCAGCCATCTTGCAGACGAGACCTACCAAAATACCAAGCGAAACGCAAAGAAAGCCTAGCTAATTTACCACCGGGATCCTCCGTTCAGCCTCTCTCCATCTTTTCCAAAGACAAACTTTGTTCTCCTTCCCCCCCGTTGCTATTTGTTCTCTTTCGGCAGTCTTTGAACCCTGAAAAGTTTAATATTCCGTTGTGCTTCCTTGGGGAGGAACAGGCCGGCTTTCAATGCGCTATTATCTCGAGCAACGTGGGCTTCCTTTCAGATCACAGTGCCCTTTCCCGAAAGCTCACTGAGATAGAAGCGTGCTTCTCAGTAGGGGTTGTGACAAGCCTGAAGGAGGTGGGCCTTCTCTGTGCCTCTTAGAACACCCCGTTGCTTCCCCTCCGTTGATTGGCAATGCCCACCAGCGACAGCCACAAAGCCCTTTTTATTAAAAAAAAAAAATTAACACACAAAGAGAGTCACTTGATTCCTCCCCAGCCCACCTCTCAGGTTTTCTCACCTCGCAAAGAACCCTCAACATTGCTTCTCCCTGCTAAAACCTTCTTGAGGCATGGTGCTTTGTTTGTTTGTTTTAAAATATCTTTATTAACTTTAGGCGTTAAAAATGAAACAGGTGAAACTATTCCAACTATTTAAAATATTTTGATAAAAATCGTGGAATGGGCAGAGATGTCTAAAATAACAATGGAGATCCAAAATAAGGAAAAATCAGACTTTTACAAGGCTTGTACCACTGGTTATATAAAAAGAAACAACCCTAACCATTCTTGAAAAAGAACAAAAAAGAGCCTTCTCTGTGGCGGCCCCGGCCCTCTGGAACCAACTCCCACCGGAGATTAGAATTGCCCCCACCCTCCTCGCCTTTCGTAAGCTCCTTAAAACCCACCTTTGCCATCAGGCATGGGGAAACTGAGATATTCTTTCCCCCTAGGCCTTTACAATTTATGCATGGTATGTTTGTTTGTTTGTATGTATGTTTGGTTTTTCAAATAAGGGTTTTTTAACTGTTTTAGTATTGGATTTACATGCTGTTTTGTACTACTATTGTTAGCCGCCCCGAGTCTACGGAGAGGGGCAGCATACAAATCCAATAAATAAAATAAAATAAATAAACATGAAGCCCCGGAGTGCAAAAAACTGCCCAACGGGCAAACTGGAAGTTCAGAAAAAGGGACCTCTGGTTTACCCGTTGGGCGTTTCTTTGTGCTCCGGAGCTTCAGGGAAGGGCAAAACGGCCTTCCCCAAGGCCAAGTATCACCTGGGTACCACATGCATGCGCGCTGGAGCTGACAAAGGGCAATGCCTCACGTGCCCTCCAATATGGCTCTGAGGTGGTGCAGCAGGTAGAGTGCAGTACTGCAGGCCACTAAAGCTGACTCCGCTAGATCTGCAGGTCAGCGGTTCAAATCTCATCACTGGCTCAAGGTTGACTCAGCCTTCCATCCTTCCGAAGTGGGTAAAATGAGGGCCTGGATTGTGGGGGCAATAGGCCGGCTCTGTTTTTTAAAAAGTGCTATTGCTAACATGTTGTAAGTCGTCCTGTGTCTAAGGAGAAGGGTGGCATAAAAAATTGAAGAAATAAATAAATAAAATAAATGTGCCACCTGTGGCACATGTGCCATAGGTTTGCCATCAGGGCCCTATGCCATCCTTGGCAAGTGTCTGTCTCTTCTTGAGAACCTCCAGGGATGAAGCATTGACAACTTCTGGAGGGAAGTTGTGGACGAGGTCCTAAAAAGGCCTCCCCCCCCCCCCCGCCGGGGTGGATGAAAACACCCTGCCAAGCTTCTTTTTATTTCATTTATTTATTTATTCATTCATTTGTTCGTTCGTTCATTTGTTCGTTTGTTTGTCCAATACACAATACATATTGAAGAGAATAGACATGTAGTAATATATATAAAGAAAAGGATAGAAGAAAAGACATAAAAATATAGGAGAAGATATATGAAAGGAAGAAAAGATCTATGAGATAAAGGAGAGACAATTGGACAGGGGACGGAAGGCACACTGGTGCACTTATGTAGGCCCCTTATTGCCTTCTCATTGTCTCTGCTTGCAAATGGAGCCCTGATTTGTTCATCCAGCCATTCTCCAGTTTCTTTGCAATCTGTCCCCCCTTCCCACCAAAAACCAATGTTTCTCGCAAGCTGTTTTCGTCCTGATTTGACCACGTTTGGCCCACCAAAAATTCCAGGCACCGGTTCAGCGTTAACGTGGTCCAGGAAAGGCCAAGCTCATAACCGTGAGAATCATCTTTCTTTCCTTGTTCCCTTTTGGCCCACGAGCTCCATTCTTCCAAGGGGGGCTTCCCCTCCCCGTCTCTTTCCCCTTGGGGAGGCGCCGCCGAAGGAGCTGCAGCTGTGTCTGTCACAATATGGTAAAGTGTTTCGGCTCCCGGGACCGCTGCCTTGAGTTGGGCTCCAAGGCTGAGCTTGTTTGAGGTTTGCCAAGCGCATTGTTTGTTCGCTTGGCACCGGCGTGGCTGCCACATCTCCGGTGCCAGCTGTACAATGCTTTGTACTTGATCGTACATCTTCTTGACAGTTGAATACCTGGGATTGGTGCTTCGGCTGATTTCCTTGGCAACCTTGTCCGCGTTGTCTCCGCATCGGAGCCCGACTGATCTCTGCTTGCGTGGGAGCCCTGGATAGCCAAAAAAAAAAAAAAGAAGTTGCTTTGAATCTCTACAACAGTGGGCCAGGCTGGTCTTTTCCCACAAAGCTTTGCATCACCCTCCATGCGCAAGAAGGAACGTTGCCCGCTGAAATTGGGGCTGCAGAACAGAATAAGAGTTGGAAGAGGCTTTGGAAGTCTCCTAGTCCAACCCTTGCTCAAATAGGAGACCCTAATGCAGTGGTTGCGAACCTTTTTTTCCTTGGGTGCTGAAAGAGCATGTGCACTCGCTACTGCGCATGTGTGAGTGCCCACACCCATAACTCAACGCCTGGGGAGGGTATAAATAGCTTCCCTCCCCCTGGAGGCCGTCTGGAGGCCAGGAATGGCCTGTTTCCCAACCTCTGGTGGGCCCAGTAGACTCGTGCTTTGGCCTCCCCAGGCTCCCCAGTTTCTCTGGAGCCAGGGGAGGGTAAAAATGCTCTCCCCCATTCCCCCAAAGGCTCTCTGGAAGCCAAAAATGCCCTCCCAGGGCCTCTGTGCGAGCCAAAAATCAGCTGGCTGGCACACACATACACATTGGAACTGAGCTAGGGCAACGGCTTGCATGCCAGCAGATATGGCTCCAGGTGCCACCTGTGGCACCCATGCCATAGGTTCACCATCACTGCCCTATAGCAATAGCAATTAGACTTATATACTATCACAGTGCTTTTACAGCCTTCTCTAAGCGGTTTACAGACTCAGCCTCTTGCCCCCAACAATCCGGGTCCTCATTTGACCCACCTGGGAAGGATGGAAGGCTGAGTCAACCTTGAGCTGGTGGTGAGATTTGAACTGCTCAACTACAGCTAGCAGTTAGCGGAAGTAGCCTGAAGTGCTGCACTCTAAGCACTGCGCCACCCCGCCACCCCTATACCCATGATGGTGAACTTATGGCACACGTGCCACAGGTGGCACGCAGAGTCATAGATGAGGGCATGTGAGGCATTGCCCTAAATCAGGCCAATTGATTTTCATCCTTGGGAAAAGCCGTTTTCGGCCTCCCCAGGCTTCAGGAGGCTTCCCGGAAGCCTCTGGAGTGTGAAAATTGGCCCAACAGGCAAACCGGAAGTGCGGAAAAACAGACTTCCTGTTTGCTCATTGGGCCATTTTTCGCCCTTTGGAGGCTTCAGGGAAACCCAACAGTATATGTGTGTCTTCGTGGGGATGCACACATGCGCGGTGTGGCATGTGGTGAGGTGTTGCGTGCCAGCACGCATGTGCGCATTCCTATTTTTGGCACGCAAGAAGAAAATAGTTCACCCTCGCTGCTCAATACCACGTCCAGGCAAATAGCTGTCCAGTCTTTTCTCAAAAACCTCCAGTGCTAGAGCTCCCACAACTTCTGGAGGCAAGGAGTTCCCCTGGCCAATTGTCCTCACTGTTGGGGAATTTTCTCCTTAATTCCAGATTGCTTCTCTCCTTGATTAGTTTCCATCCATTGTTTCTTCTCCTGTCTTCTGGTGCTTTGGAGAATCGGTTCCCTCTTCTTTGTGGCAGCCCCTGAGATATTGCGACCCTACTGTCTTGTCCCCCTTGTCGTTCTCGTGATATGACAGCAAACGAAGTTCAGACTCTTGTTTTTTTGCTACCGTTGCGGCCCCTGCGATTTGGTTTAATCTCAATTCGGACAGTTGATTTGATTCATCGGTTCGATTAAATGGCCATCGGAGGGAAGCTCCGAGTTGCACATTTTCTCCCAGCCTGACGAAAGACGAAATTGCAAAACTTGTTTTCTGGAAGCCCGTTGTTCTCAAACCAGCAAGCTTCTGCATCTTCAAAAGTTTGCTGAAGAGCAATTCGGGGTTTGCAACATCGTTGGATTAATTCTAACCCTCCCAAGCTAAGAAGAAGATATTTGGCACATTTATAACTCCCGTAGCGGATAATGAGAGGAAGAAACAAAATTAATTCGAGGTCTGGCAGTTTTAATTTGGGGAAGACAATCAGCTCTCCTCGTTCTCTTCAGGACGCTGGTGTTCTTTAACAAATCGTACATTGGATGTCTCACCAACTGGCCATGAGAAAGAATTCTCATGGAATACGTAGGTCCTTAGTGCTCTCTGAACTTGGTGTCTTTCTTGCAAACATTTCATTACCAAACTAGCTAACATTATCAGTGCTACTAGGGAGGGAGGATAAGCACTGATGTAATCACCTAGTTGGGTAATGAAACATCTGTAAGAAAACAAGCAAACTTAGGCAGCACCAACAACCCAACAGTCCTCCTCCTTCTTCTTCTCCTCCTTCTTCTCCTCCTTCTCATCTTCTAGCACTGATGAAGTTACCTAGTTGGGTAATGAAATATCTACAAGAAAACAAGCTAGGGGAGCACCAAGAACCCAACAGTCCTCCTTCTCCTTCTCCTTTTGCTCCTCCTCCTCCTGCTCCTCCTCCTCTTCATTATCTTCTAGCACTGATGATGTTACATAGCTGGGTTAAAAAAGTCTGCAACAAAGCAACCAGGCACCAACGATACACAGTTCAACCCAGAGTTACAAAAATTCTCTTCTATCCGAATCTATCTATCTATCTATCTATCTATCTATCTATCTATCTATCTATCTATCTATCTATCTATCTATCTGATTTTTTTAATGCCGCCCTTCTCCTTAGACTCAGGGCAGCTTACAACATGTTAGCAATAGCACTTTTTTAACAGAGCCAGCCTATTGCCCCCACAATCCGGGTCCTCATTTTACCCATCTCGGAAGGATGGAAGGCTGAGTCAACCTTGAGCCGGTGATGAGATTTGAACTGCTGATCTGCAGATCTAGCAGTCAGCTTTAGTGGCCTGCAGTACTGCACTCTACCTGCTGCGCCACCTCCACTCTTTACTGTATGTATGTAACATATTTTTGTTGATAATGAAAGTGAGGGGGGAGTAGTATAGAGCTATTTCAAACTATTTAGCTCTTATCAGCTAGCCATAGCCTTACCAGGATTTGAAGTTGGGCAGTCTGCCTATAAGGCAGTAGCTTTTAACCTCTAAACCACAGGTTCTCCTCCTCTCAGTTTGTACCAGGGAAGAGTTATATATGGCTAGTATGGCGAGCTGATGAGAGCTAAATAGCTTGAAATAGATCTATATATTAGTCTCCCTTCATTTTCACTATCAGCAAAAATATGTTACACATATAGAATATAGTTTGTCAGCTATAAAATTAACTGCCTGGATGGTCCCTGGAGGGGCCAAGAGGCAAAAAGGAAGCAGTATGTTGCCTCCCATATTTGGGTATACAGGGTGATTCAACAGAAAATATGTGTTTGTGTGTGTGTTTATATGTGTGTGCCTGCATCTTTGTCTCTCTCTCTACGCGAACTTCTGTAAAGAAGGAAAACTCCTTGTTCTGCAAGTTAAATTATAGGGAAAAGACAATTGCAACCATAGAAATCCTTCTCCATCTAGTGGGAAAAAACTAATTCATCAGTTTCAGAGATTCCATCCAACGAAGCTAGCTTCTTTCCTTCCAGAAATATTTTCATTCCTCAAAACATTAGAAACCCAGGAGGTTGGTTTAATCAAAGCCAAAAGATTCAGAAAGAGAATTTGTAGCTGGAATCCAATGTTAGTATTTTACAAAACATCTTGTAGGGGCATTTTAATCCATTTGAAGTTGATGAGATCTTGGAAGAGCTGTGGGCTAGATAAAATTGAATAGATTTTATGGCGTTCTTGAGCATTTGAGATTCCATATTGGTCTTGGTTATAAAGGATTTTCTTTATTTTTAAAAAATACTCTTTATTAATTTTCTAACGTAAAACACAAATACAAAAAATACAAATACACAAGTACCAAAAAAAAAGCAAAGAAAAATAAATAAAAGTGAAAAATAATCAGACCAACAAATACAGAAATGAATAGGATGACGATGGAATTAAAAGAAAAATAGGAATCGGACTATTCTAGAATTTGGAATAGATTTTACAATTGGGTAGAAATTAGGAATCAAAGTAAGAAACAGGAAAAACTAAAACCTGAATGATAAAATATTCATGTATATATGAAACGATAGGTTCAATTACTAATGGAAAAAACATGTACCAATTTAAATGGTGAAATAGGAAAGTAGCATATGTTTACTGCTCAAAATAATAAAGGGAACACTCATATAACACATCCTAGATCTGAATGAATGAAATATTTTCATTGAATACTTTGTTCTGTACAAAGTTGAATGTGCTGACAACAAAATGAAATTGATTGTCAATCAGTGTTGCTTCCTAAGTGGACAGTTTGATTTCACAGAAGTTTGATTTTCTTGGAGTTATATAGCGTCCCAAGAACGCTTTTTCAAAAGGCATCTGGGCTTTGTTTTTTTCCTTGAAGAGTTTTCACTTCTGATCTAAGAAGCTTCTTCAGTTCTGGAGACCATTCCTTGGAACTGAATAAGCCTCTTGGTTCAGAAGCGAAACGTCTTCAAGGAAAAAACACAAAATCCTGTTGCCGTTGGAAAAAGCACTTTTGGGACGCTCAGCTGGAAAGCAGTTTGTATATAGAGTATTCCACCACTCCCTTTTGCAAAATAGTTCGAGACCCCTATTTTTGTCTACCTATCTCTACCTATGTCAGGTATGTATGTCAGCGCTGGTGAGACCTCATTTGGAATACTGTGTTCAGTTCTGGAGACCTCACCTACAAAAAGATATGGATAAAATTGATCGGGTCCAAAGACGGGCTACAAAAATGGTGGGAGGTCTTCAGCATCAAACTTATCAGGAAAGACTCCATGAACTCCATCTGTAGAGTCTGGAGGACAGAAGGGAAAGGGGGGGACATGATCAAAACATTTAAACATGTTAAAGGATTAAATAAGGTTCAGGAGGGAAGTGATTTTAATAGGAAAGTGAACCCAAGGACAAGGGGGCACAATCTGAGGTGAGTTGGGGGGAAAGATCAGAAGCAACGTGAGAAAATATTACTTTACTGAAAGAGTAGTAGATGCTTGGAACAAACTTCGAGCAGATGTGGTTGGTAAATCCACAGTCATGGAATTTAAACATGCCTGGGATAAACATATATCCATCCTAAGATAAAATACAGGAAACAGATGGACCAGGAGGTCTTTTTCTGCCCTCAGTCTTCTATGTTTCTGTGATTCTAATGTGTGCATGCTGTCAAGGTTCCAGTTAAAATCAAAATTTAAATCAGAGTCCAAGGCAAACGACTTATATGCGGCCCTGAGTCTTCGGAGAAGTGGGGCGTATAAGTCCAACAATAAATAAAGGCATTGCTCAAAGTTCAATTTATTGTCGGAGCCATCCTGGCACACCAACACTGGGGAACCCGATTCTGTTCCCATCCAGTTAATAATTAATAATTAATAATTGATTGGATTTGTATGCCATCCCTCTCTGTAGACTCGGGGCGGCTAACAACAATGATAAAAACAACATGTGACAATCCAATAATAAAACAACTAAAAACCCTTATTTATAAAACCAAACATACACACACACAAACATACCATGCATAACTTGTAATGGCCTAGGGGGAAGGAATATCTCAACTCCCCCATGCCTGGTGGTATAAATGAGTCTTGAGTAGTTTACGAAAGTTGAAAGTTCACACGCCTTATAACCCCCACCCACAAACCTGTCATGTTGCCCACTCAGGTTGTGCCAGCGTGGCCACTCCTCCTTCCGCTTCCGCCCAGGTGGATGGGCATAGGATGGCCTTGAACCGCTGGAAAGAAATCACCCCTGCCAAGTTCCCATCAACATCAGGCCTTTTACGGATAGTGTGTCAAGCCGTTGATTTATCCCCAAGTTCTGCACCGGCTTGCAAACCCGTTAGCACTGGCTGAAAGTTTGCTCGGCAAGACAGTTGGCAACTTTTGCGCCTGTCTCTCTTTCTGTGTGTGCGTGCACGCGCCTCTAAAATGATCTTAACATTTGATTATTCGAAGGTGAGCTTTTTAAAACGGAATTTTAAATGTTACCCTGCTGTTTGGGAGCACACAAACCTTTAATTTCATGCAAATGAACTGAGAGGCGCTGAATGCCTTAATGTAAACGAACACTTTCTTTGAACAAAGGGGTTGGAAGTGAACAAGAGCGAGAGAAAGAGAGAAAGGGAGGGAGGGAGAGGGGGAAAAAAAATTCCCATAGATTCTTTAATTGCTGTCTCAAAGTATGCAAATCTCGGCATTAGGCAGAATGCAATTATCCAGTGCCTCTTTTCTGCCACCATTGCTAATGTCTAACAAACTATCGGTAGGTGACATTTAGTGGAGGTAATGCAAATGAGAATTAATTTTTTTTCCCCTCTTCCTTTTTCCCGAGACAAAGGGCAACCAGAGAGAAAACCTTCTTTGCACACAGTTACAAAAAAAAGGGGGGGGGGGAGAAAAGAACAAAAACTGAGATGTGTTTTCGGGAATTGGGTGGAGAGATATTTCCAGAATAATAATAATAATAATATTTTTTAAAGTGTGTAGAATGTCCTCTTATTTGCCTGGAAAGGAAGGAAGCCATAGGTGGGAGACCCAGGAAAAATGGCTGACTAGGACTATCTTCTCTCTCTCTCTCTCTCTCTCTCTCTCTCTCTCCCTCCACTTCTTCTCTCTCTCCCTCCTTCCTCTCTCTTCCTCTATCTCTCCCTCCCTCTCTCCATCACCCTCCCGTCCTTCTGTCTCTCTCCCTCCCTCTCTCCTATCTTTCTCTCTCCCTCCCTCTCCTTCTTTCCCCTCCTCTCTCTCTCCCTTCCTTCTCTCTCTCTCTCTCTCTTCCTCCCTACCTCCTCTTTCTCTCTCTCCCTCTCCTTTCCCTTCATCTCTCCCTCCCTCTCTCTCCCCTCCTCTTTATCTCCCCCTTCTCTCTCTCTCTTCTTCCCTACCTCCTCTCTCTTTCTCTCTCTCTCCCTCCTTCTCTCCCCTCTTCTCTCTCTCTCTCCCTTTCTTCTCTCTCTTCTTCCCTACCTCCTCTCTCTTTCTCTCTCTCACCCTCTCCCTACCCTCCTTCCATCTCTCTCTAACTCCCTGTCTCCCTCCCTCTCCCTCTCCTTCTCCCTCCCCTCCTTCTTTTTCTCTTCCTCTCCCTCCCCCTCTCTCATTGTCTATCTCCCTGTCTCCCTCTCCCTCTCCTTCTTTCTCTCTTTCTCTCCCTCCCTTCTTCTCTCTGTCTCTCAAAATATCCACCAGAGATTTGCAGCCTTCCTTTCCTCGAGAGCTGTGGCTATTTTGACAAGGCAGGAGCAGCCTGATAGCAACATCCGAATGTCCTTTCCTTAGCTATTGTCTAGGGAAAAAGCTCTTATCGCGTCGCGATGTTGATAACAAGTGATAATTCTATTAAATATTAGGCGGGCGGATCCAGGTGTCGGAGCCGCTGAGGAAAGAGCACGCTCTGAAGATCCCTTCGGATTCGTCTTTGCCTTTATTGGAGGGTGGGAAAGATTGTGCTACATTGGCAAGGATGTAGGGATTGCTGGGCTGCCACAATTTTTACTGCCACACTGCGGGTGTGGCTTATTTTGTGGGTGTGGCTTGATGGCCATGTGACCGGGCAGGAGTGGCTTGCCAGCCATGTGACCAGGTGTGAGTGGCATGACAATCATGTGACTGGGCGTGGCTTGAAGGTTATGTGACTGGGTGGGAGTGGCTTACCGACTAAGATAAGTTTTCAAATAGGTGCTAGGACTCTTTTTCAGTTGACGAAGTCACATTATTTGAATAGCCACAAAAAAGGACAAATGATAGGCAGCATTATTTGTTGAGGGGCGCAGTCACATTTTAAGGTTTTGTACTGAACCCTCAAGGTTCAATATGATAACAGATTAGGCAAGTAGCTCAATTTGTTTTAATTGCTCTGCTCCGAGTCTTTGGAGAGGGGTGGCATACAAATCTAATAAATTATTATTATTATTATTATTATTATTATTATTATTATTATTATTATTATTTAGATTTGTATGCCGCCCCTCTCCGAAGGACTCGGGGCAGCTTACAACATATAAAAGAAACAATAAAATAAGCAGATTAAATCCAATTAATTAAAACTAAATTACTACTCTAAAATCATAATTATATTCAAAATCAATCACACCCATTCAAACAACAACCATACGTAGCATTCGTTGGCCATGGGGCTAGGGTCTAATGGCCCCAAGCCTGGCAGCATAAATGAGTCTTAATACTCTTACGGAAGGCGAGGAGGGTGGGGGCAGTGTGAATCTCCTGGGGGAGCTGATTCTAGAGGGCCGGGCCCCCCACAAAGAAGGCTCTTCCGCTTGGCCTTGCCAAGCAACATTGTCTGGTTGATGGGACCTGGAGAAGGCCGACTCTGTGGGACTTGAGAGACTTGATCTCTCCCTGATCCTCAGTCGTAGTTTGGAGCATGCTTAACCATTCCTTCCGCTGCCTTTTTTCCAACTAAGACAAGAGGAGAGAGGGGAGATCGCCAAATATTAAACTGTTCTATTACGCGAACTTTCTCAACTTCCCTCAAAATTTACACCAAGGCATTTTGTGCACTAGGAATTATTTTTTTTCCTCTAAAGCATGCAAGATGGTTAAGACCCCATTCCACCTTTTACAAAATTATGTTTAAAGAGCCGAGTCAGAAGCTCAATTTCAAATGAGGCTCCTTTCTTCATTCCTTCCTTGAATGTTGCACGAAACAACCAGCAGAGGGAAGAATTTTCTTGGCAAAGCCAAAAATAATAAACTTTGTGCTGTCGTCAGCGCCCTTGATTATTTTAAAAAGATTAACCAAAGTTCCTCTATATGTTTATTTATTTTTTAAAAATAAAAATACTGTAAATCAATACATTTAAGCTTGGACTGTCCACTCAGGTTTGGAGAATTAAATGTGGATAAAGAGGATGGGGAAATGTCAGGCTGGATGCAGCTTTATTGATGGGTTAAAAGAAGAGTTTGGGCAGCAGGACTCGTCTTAACTGGAAATGTAGATCATACATTATTTAAATTTTTCTTAACTCTGAATTGGGCTCACAAGCCTCTAAAATTAGCTTTGAGTCTCTCTCTCTCTCTCTCTCTCTCTCTCTCTCTCTCTCTCCCAGATCTCATTACTTATGCACGAGTAAAATAAACTATAGTATGTAAAGTTTGGGGTTTGTTTTATATATATATATATATATATAAAGTTCATCATTGCAGAACAATTTATTTTGCCTATGAAAAAATTAGGCAAATGTTGGCTGTTTGCCAAAGGTTTAAATGCCCCATTGTCTTATGAATTCATGATGAGGATGTATAAAGGACTTCTTTTTTAAAAAAAAGAAAGAGAAAGAAAGAAGTTACACATTTAGGGAAGACTTTGCCATTTGTAAGTTGCTGTGGTTTTAATGGGAAAGTATATTACTTACCTGGCTGAGGCACGTAAATTGGATTAAAAGCCTGCAAGAACAGACAAGCCAAAGAAAGAGAGAAAGAAAGAAAGAAGGAAGGAAGGAAGGAAAGAAAGAAAGAAAGAAAGGAGGGAGGGATGGAGGGATGGAGGAAAAAAAGAAAGAAGGAGGGAGGAAAGAAAGAAAGAAAGAAAGAGGGAGGGAGGGAGGATTACTACTAGACTGTACGTTCTGATTATTTGAAGATAATATGTAAGAAATTTAATGGCATCAGGATGGAGAACAATAATAAAAGATGAAAGAACAGAAGGGAGAAAACTAGAGAAAGAGGGGGAAATAATTACTTAAGCTTTTAACAAAAGAACATGGTTGGAAGGGACCTTAGAGGTCTTCTAGTCCAACCCCCTACATAAGCAGGAGGCCCTACAACATTTAACACTAATAGTTATCCAACCTCCTCTTTAAAATCCTCCAATGATGAAGCGCCCACAACTTCTGTAGGGAAGTCGTTCCTCTGATTAATTGTTCCCGCTGATAAATTCCTCCTTAGTTCTCGGTTGCTGCTCACCTTGATTAGTTTCCATCCATTGCTTCTTGTCTTGCCTTCTGATACTTCGAAGCAGGGGTCCCCCAAACCTTTAGGACCTCAGGAACCACTAAATTCATCATTTTAAATCCTGCGGACCACTAAGCGCACCTTTGTGCCTACTGTCCCTGTCCTACTGTCTTTTATTCATTACATCTCTAATTTATACTTATGTTAATACACACTGCAATATTATACTCGTATGACCAAATAAATAAATAAAATAAATAAATGGCGTGCCTGTTTCCTTGAGAAATGGACACACATACACACAAACCAGCTGAGGTTTGGCTGATGGAATTGCACAGCTGTACCAATGCTACCCTCTGGTGACCAGAACATATGAATCCCATCGAGTTTGCTAATCGGCTCTCTCTGCAAAGGATGGGATAAACGGGGAAAGCGAGAGGTGCCAAGCTCTTGAAGAAGGGAGAAATTAGGATGAGTCAAAAATCTGTGCAGGATAAAGGAAGGGCTGTTCTCTCTCTCTCTGTTTTAAAAAATTGATTCTTTCTTCCCTTTGTCAAGCCTAGCGACATGCTTATGTTTAATATTGCATGTTATGCAACACACTATGTTTAGGTCACCTTAAACACGACCTAAGCATAGCCCATAAAATCATCTGCTACAACATCCTTCCTGTCAACGACTTCTTCAGCTTCAACCACAACAACACACGAGCACACAACAGATAACAAACTCAAAGTAAACCGCTCTAAACTGGACTGCAGGCAATACGACTTCAGTAGTAAACCAGTAGTGGATGCCTGGAACTCACTACCAGACTCTGTAGTATCATCACCAAGCCCCCAAAACTTTACCCTTTTGGACTGTCCCCTGTTGACCTCTCCCAATTCCTAAGAGGTCAGTAAGGGGCATGCATAAGTGCACCAGCGTGCTTTCCGTCCCCTGTCCTAAAGTTTCTCTCTTGCTAGTATCATGGACACTGCTCTAAAAAATAAAGGGAACACTTAAACAACACAATGTAACTCCAAGTAAATCAAACTTTTGTGAATTCAAACTGTCCACTTAGGAAGCGATACTGGTTGACAATCCATTTCCCATGCTGTGGTGCACATACAACTTTGTACAGAACAAAGCATTTAACGAGAATATTTCATTCATTCCGATCTAGGATGTTTTCTTTGAGTGTTCCCTTTATTTTTTTTTGAGCAGTACAGTATATAAACAGGGGAAAACCCTTACTCACTAGCACTGATGATATTACGTAGCTGGGTTCATGAAACGTCTGCAAGAAAACAACTAAGTTCCATGTTACTGTATATAAACAGGAAGCAAACCATACCTCACCAGCACTGATGATGTTACCTAGCTGGGTTCATGAAATGTTTGCAAGAAAACAACCCAGCTCAGAGTTTTGTGTATAAACAGGGAGAAAGGCCCACTCAGTAGCACTGATGATGTCAGCCAATTCGGTTATGAAATGTCTCATTTTAACTCAGAGGGATCCCTTCTTTGATGGATAAGATTGCGCAATCTGGTTCCTTGTCTTCGATGACTTGATCACTTGGACTTATCCAAGTTGGATAAATTTGGAAGAGCTGGAAGTGGCGCAGTGGTTAGAGGGCAGCACTGCAGGCTCCTTCAGCTTAAGTGCTAGCTGTAGTTCAGCAGTTCAAATCTCACCACCGGTCAAGGTTGACTCAGCCTTCCATCCTTTCGAGGTGGGTCAAATGAGGATGCAGATTGTTGGGGGCAATTATGCTGATTCTGTAAACAACTTAGAGAGGGCTGAAAAAGCACTACGAAGCAGTATGTATGTCTAAATGCAATTGCAAGAAAGAAAGGAATGAAGGAAAGAAGGAAGGAAGAGAAAGGAAGGAAGGAAGAAAGAAAGAAAGAGATAAACAGAAGGAGAAAGAAAAGGAAAGGAAAGGAAAGTTAGGAAGGAAGGAAGGAAGGAAGGAAGGAAGGAAGGAAGGAAGGAAGGAAGGAAGGAAGGGAGCCAGGGTGGCGCAGTGGTTAGAGTGCAGCATTGCAGACTGCTTCCGCTAACTGCTAGCTGTAGTTCAGTGATTCAGATCTCACCACCAGCTCAAGGTTGACTCAGCCTTCCATCCTTCGGAGGTGGGTCAAATGAGGACCCAGATTGTTGGGGGCAAGAGGCTGATTCTATAAACTGTTTAGAAAGGGCTGCAAAAGCACTACAAAGCTGTATATAAGTCTAAATGCTATTGCTATTGCTATCCTAGGTTTAGCCGGAAGGAATCAGCAAGGATCCAGAAACACAGGCAGCCCATGGAAGACCTATTGATCTTCTAAAGCTGCTCTGTCTTGGTGCTTTAATCTGAAGAGATTAGATTGACCGATCTGCGCCCTGCTTCCCTGGCTGATTCTTTAAATGTGCCTCTCAGCTGTTGGTTTTTTCCCCCCTGTTTCCTTTTTTTCTCCCTTTGATCCGCACCTGATGTCTGATCTTTGAGTGCGATTCATAAAGAAAAACAGTTAAGTGCGAGGCTGACATCTCTTTGATACAAGCATCATATATGGAGAGCCTCTTGACCCCCTGAAGGTTCTCTTCCATCACGAGATTGACACTTCGCATTGACAGGGCTTCAGGCTGATCAACAAATCTAAGGCCATTTTAATAAAGAGCATGCCAGCCGGAGACAACTTTATCAACGGCGGTAGACAGCGAGGCAAACCTTTTGTTGTGGTGGCTGGAAAAAGAAAGGGGATCTTTTGAAGAAGCATTGACTGGACGGGTTTTGCTCCTCAGCTTCTCAGCTCGCCCTAGTGCTGGAAGGGACCTTGGAGGTCTTCTAGTCCAGCCCTCTCCTCAAGCAATAACATTTAGCATTTAGACTTATATCATGCTTCGTAGTGCTTTTACAGCCCTCTCTAAGCGGTTGGCAGAATCAGCATATCGCCCCCAACAATCTGGGTCTTCATTTTACCCACCTCGGAAGGATGGAAGGCTGGGAGGGAGGAAGGAAGAGAGGAGGGACGAATATCATATCGTCCTTTCTTCTCTCATCTTCTTCCTTCCTTCCTTCCTTCCTTCTTTCATCTTCGGAGAGGGGCGGCATACAAATCTAATAAATTATTCTTAATTATTATTATTATTATTATTATTATTATTATTATCTTCCTTCCTTCTTTCCTTCTCTCATCTTCCTCCCTCCCTTCCCCCATCCCTTCCTTCCTTCCTTCTCTCATCTTCTTTCCTTCCTTCCTTCCCAGAATATTTTCTATAATCATCCTGCCTTCTCTCTCTCTCTTTTCCTTCCTTCCTTCCTTCCTTCCCTCCTTCCTTCCTTCCTTCTGTTTCTCTTTCAGTCTTCCATGTTCTCTTAATCTTTCCTTCCTTCCTTCCTTCTTCCCTTCCCAGAATATTTTCTATATCATCCTTCCTTCTCTCATCTTCCTTCCTTCCTTCCTTCCCTCGTTCCCAGAATATTTTCTATAATCATCCTGCCTTCTCCCTCCCTCCCTCCCTTCCCTCCCTCCCTCCCTCCCTGCCATGTTGAACGGAAGCTGGGAACCCAGTTCAGCTTCAGATGAAGTCTTCAAAATAAACAAGAAGCCCTTTTTAACCAGAGCACGCCTGCCCACCTCTGGCCCAACAAAGCTGTTGCAAAGATATCCGCTCCCTGCCCTGATAGGTTGAAGCAAATCAGGTGATGCCCTTTTTAAACTTTATAAAAGCCTCTGGATCGAAAAGTACATCCTCCTTGCTGGTTCCGTAGCTGGGTCTGCGGATCCTAATTTGTCATCTTTTACTTTCCTGGCTCCTTCCAAACTAGACTGCAAAAAAACCGACTTCAGCAATAGAGGGATCAACACCTGGAATGCACTACCTGATTCTGTGGTTTCTTCCCCAAACCCCAAACTCTTTAACCTTAGACTATCTACAATTGACCTCTCCCCCTACCATCCCTGTCCTATTGTTCTATTGTTTTCTATCATTACTTTTTATTTTTATTTTTTTTAAATGGTTTTTAATGATTATATAAATTTAAAAAACACAAGGCAAACAGAACGTACATAGCAAGAAAGAGGGAGGGGGAGGAGAAAGAAAACACACACACACAAAAAAACCCAACGAAAACAAAACAAATGGACAATTCCATAATGTGAATTGTACATGATACACATCATAAAAGTGAAAAGATAATATTATGACTATAAGAGATTATTTTTTTGATACATCAGGTTTGTTTATAGTAACTTAGGTACACAATATACGTATGGATATATATAAATGTGGATTAATATAGTTTACATTTTGATTCTTATTTCTTGATGTTTAAGTCTTATACATCTAATTTACGATGTTACCATCCAAAACCTTTTATTAGTACTACTAGTTTGTCAACTGGGTTGTTTTTTATCATTACTTATCTAATGGTTTTTTTGTACAAATTACCATCCTATAATTGTTTGACACATACATACATACAGGGTGTGTTTCAAAAGTAATGCAATTTTTTAAAGTAATTTATTGAACAGATTTGCACAAACACTTAAAATTCTTCAAAGTACTGTCCTTGGGCCTCTACACATTTTTTCCAGCGACTCTGCCATGACCGGTACGCACCTGGAAGGCGTCTTCGGGGATCTCTCGGAACGTCTTCGTCACGGCTGATTGGATTTCTTCTATGGATGAAAAACAGGTTCCTTTCAGGGCTGGGAACAAAAAGAAGTCTGCTGGGGTGACGTCAGGACTATAGGGGGGTGGGGCAACATTGGCCCCTGGTGTTTGGCCAGGAACTCACAGACTCGTAGCGCGTTGTGGCAAGGCGCATTTTTCATCCATGGAAGAGATCCAATCAGCCGTGATGAAGACCTTGCGAGAGGTCCCCGAAGATGTCTTCCAGGGTGCATACCGGTCATGGCAGAGTCACTGGAAAAAATGTGGACAGTACTTTGAAGAATTTTAAGTGTTTGTGCAAATCTGTTCAATAAATTACTTAAAAAATAATCATTGCATTACTTTTGGAATGCACCCTGTACGTACGTACGTACGTACGTACGTACGTACATACATACATACATACATACATACATACATACATACATAAATAAATACTTTCACTCTCCCACCAGCACCTGAGCTGATTCGGACACCTGGGCTGTCTCCCTGGCTCATTCCAACCGATGCTATCTGAGGATAACGGATGTACCCTCTGTTGGAAAGCCCTGGACGAATCAATTAAGATAGCTCCTCACCTATCGATTCAAAGCCACAGCTATAAAGCTAGCATCGATTCCCTTGGAGAAAGCCTAGGTGTGTGCAGCAAACCACGGCACAGCCAAACCATCTTGTGGCATGATCAATAGGGCACATTCTGAAAACTTTACCCCGGGGTGCCATTGGGCGAGGGACGCGTTTGGGCCGAGCTTTAAAGGCAAAGAAATTTCACTAACAGCCCATTAAGCACGATGTTCCATTCATTTACACCCCCCCCCCAAATGATTTCAACTTTTATAGCACAACTCTATATTGTCATCCCATTTTTTAATTTTAAATTCTCAGCTTGGAAGGAAAGTGCACAGTTATTTTTCAGACTATAAGATGCATTGGTGTATAAGGGCTGCAAAAAGTTTTACTACCACGGTGTGGGCGTGGCTTATTTTGTGGGTGTGGCTTGCCGGCCATGTGACCAGGTGGGAGTGACTTGATGATCATGTGGCCAGGGGGTGGCTTAAAGGTCATGTGACTGGCTTAAAGATGGCCAACTTGATGTCACTCACATCAAGGGTTTGGGTTAGGGTGCCTGGCCTCTCCTCGCCTCAAAGAGATACAATTTCCCCATCTATTTCCTTTTACTGAACATCCCAAATATGCTATTTAATTCTATGTATATGTGCCATATGTGTACATAAATATTACACACAGGCACACAAAAAATACTTTATCTACTATATAAGGTGTATGTATATGTACACCCACACACACGCACACACAGCTCTTCTAAAATTATACACATTCAACCTCATTGACTGCGATAGGAAAAACATACCTAGAGCCCAGAAGGGGGGAAAAAAATTAAAAAATCAATTTTTTCCTACCGGTCCTTCATACCTGACCATACCGGTAGGAGCCCATCACTGAAGACACACTACAATTCCAAAGAGGTAAGAAAGAAAAATAAGTTTTTGTCCTCTCCAGGCCCTGGAGCACTTTGCAGGCCTCCCAAACTCTCTTTGTGGAAAAACTGCCCACTGGCATTTTAATCCAGTCGAACTGCCTGTCGGAGTGCATCTTAAGTAGGGCACATAAACATATGACATAATAAATAAATATGTGCCCACCTTCATCTGCCTATAAGTATGTTTTATTGATGTTTTATTTCTCGATGTAAACAAGGCATATGGTCACCCGTCTCACAGGCGTATCAAGTTCAACCCAACCTTAAAAACCATGCAAATAACCAACATCCAAGGTGACTGACAGCAAATTCCAACTTGTATTTTTTTTTAAAAAAAAGGGATTTCAGCCAACTTAAATAAACCTAAATTTAGCAAAAGAAACAAGAAAAAAACCCAGTGTGTGTGTGTGTGTGTGTAAACCAGGTTCTTTTCTGCTGTCCCAATTCCACAGCCTACTAAATCCAAGCTGCCTTTGACAAGGTGAAGGGAAAGCGATTATACCCATCTGAGCTGTCACAGGAATTGATTGTCCCTCCTGCGTATCGATCCCCCGTCTCCAGCCTTTCAGGGTGCCAAGTGCTTTGATTTGAATTTCTATCTGCTCCACTCCGGACAAAATGACGGGGGGCTCTCCCTGGGCTTTGGAATCCCTTGATCAAATGTCAGCCTCAACAAAGAGACCCATTGGTCATACTCCCGGGGAGAAGGACAACGGGAGTTCATCACTTCCGTTTGTTGTTGCTTAGGAGGTCTGTGGGGATCTCTGAGCTTGGGGGTTTGCTTGGAGACATTTCGTGACCCAACTGGGTTACGTCTTCAGTGCTATCAAGAATAGGGTGTGTGGAAAGGAGGAAGAGGAGGAGGATTGTGGAATCCTTGGTGCTCTATGAGCTTGTTTGCTTTCTTGCGGACATTTCATGACCCAAGTGGCTAACATCTTCAGTGCTATCAAGAGTAGGGTGTGTGGAGAGGAGGAAGAGGAGGAGGAGGAGGAGGGCTGTAGAGTCCTTGGTGCTCTCTGAGCTTGGTTGTTTTCTTGCAGATATTTCATGAGTCATGACCCAACTGGGTTACGTCTTCAGTGCTATCAAGAGTAGGGTGTGTGGAGAGGAGAAATGGGGGAGGGGGGGGTGTAGGAGGAGGACAATGACTGTGGGATCTTCTGTGTTCTCTGAGCTTGGTTGTTTCCTTGCAGTAGTAGTCTTCAGTGCTGGAAAAATGGAGTTTGTGTGGAGAAGAGGTGGAAGAGGGGAAGGAGAACCTTGGGGTCCCTGGTGCTCTTTAAACTCAGTTGCTTTTTTTTTTTTTTTGCAGACCTTTCATTACCCAACTAGCTAACATCATCAGTCCTAGAAGGGAGTAGGGTTTATTCTTTTATATACACTGCTCAAAAAAAAATAAAGGGAACACTTAAACAGCACAATATAACTCAAACTTCCGTGAAATCAAACTGTCCACTTAGGAAGCAACACTGATTGACCATCAATTTCACATGCCGTGGTGCACATTCAACTTTGTACAGAACAAAGTATTCGATGAGAATATTTCATTCATTCAGATATAGGATGTGTTCTTTGAGTGTCCCCTTTATTTTTTTGAGCAGTATACACTCCCACCATTCATCGACAGGGCAAGCCACAAGCATATAAAAACAGAAGCAAACTCCAGTGTCTTCTAGCACTGATGAAGTTACCTACTTTCGGGAATGAAACCTCTGCAAGGAAACCGCCAACCTCCAAGTGGTGTTCCTCCTACTTATGATTATTATTTCCTTTCCGGACACAAAGGCCCAAATGTTTTCCAAGCCACAACCGCTGTCTGACCTCAAACAAAGCCAAAGAGGAGAAAGAGAGCGAGAGCTGTTAAGGTGATGAATAACTCACAAAAACCCAGTTGCAATGCACCCGGCCGATGTCAGGATGCCCTTATCACCCAAAGGTTGAAGAAATTACTTAGCCGATTGAGAGGGAGGGAAGAAGAGAGGGGAGGGGAGGGGAGAGGGGAAAATAGAGCCAGAAAGGAGAGAGATGACACTGAATCAAGGTGTTTTGTGAGGCTGAACCCAGGAGAGAGAAAGAAACCTGGTTTTGCTTCCCCATCCAGTCCCCTCATTGTATCCTCCTTCCTTTCTTTATCTCCCCTTCCTTCCTTCCTTCCTTCCTTCCTTCCATCCTTCCTTTCTTCCTTCCTCCTTCCTTTCTTCCTTCCCTTCCCTCCCTCCCATCCATCCATCCATCCTTCCTTCGTTCCTTCCTTCCTCCTTCTTTCCTCCTTCCTTCCTTCCCTCCTTCCCTTCCTCCCTCTTTCCTTCCTTCCTTCCTTCTGTCCTTCCATCCTTCCTTCCCTCCTTCCCTTCCTCCCACTTTCCTTCTTCCTTCCTTCCTTCTGTCCTTCCCTCCTTCCTTCCTTCCTCCTTCCTTCCTTCCCTCCTTCCCTTCCTACCTCTTTCCTTCCTTCCTTCCTTCTTTCCTTCCTTCCTTCCTTCTGTCCTTCCATCCTTTCTTCTTTCTTTTGAGCAGTGGTTTTCAAAGACCATTTCACAGGGGTCACCTAAGACCAAGACACATTTCCCACGGTGTTAGGAACTAAAGCTTCTCTAGTCTCCTCAATGTGTATTATGTATTGGACAAAATAAATAAAAAATAAAATAAAATAAATAAATAAAGTTGGAAGGGACCTTGGAGGTCTTCTAGTCCAACACTCTGCTTGTCTAGTTCAGAGTTCACGATCCTGACAGGTATAAAGAGAACTGGTAAAGTGAATTAGTTACAGAATCGAGTTGGGACCTTGGAGGTCTTCTAGTCCAACCCCCTGCTCAAGAGGAAAACCCTACTCCTTTTCAGACAAACAGTTGTCCAATCTTTTGTTAAAAACTTCCAGTGTTGGAGCATTCATAACTTCTGGAGGCAAGGAGTTCCATCGATTAATTCTTCTCCCTGTCCGGAAATTCCTCCTTAGTTCTAGGTTGCTTCTCTCCTTAGTTGGTTTCCACCCTATTGCTTTTTGTCTAATTCTATTCTTTCCAATATTCTGTACTGTTCTATTCTATTTGCGGACTTTTATTCCCCCCCCTCCCCCAGAAGTGAAGAAAATGAACCAGAGATGGGGAATTTTTTTTAATAAAAAAATAGGAACTTTATGGCCAATGTATTACTGCAAGCATGAGAAACGTCAGTTAAGGTTCCACGGAAGTGATTTCTTTCGCCTTTTCTTCTTGAGGGTTTTCAAATTGGTGCCGCAGACAAGTGCTTTAAAGGGGGCCGGGGGGGGGGGGCTTCTGTGAGATTTGCAAGGGGCGAGCTTCGAACCGGGCATTTCATTTTCTCAGTTCAGTGATTCGGCTTCAATTTTTTTTCTCTCTCCACCCTCATCAAGACCTGGGGATTGTCAGACAGGATCCATACTGTGCTTCATCAAGCCCGGAGCCTCGCATTTCACACAATGACAGCCTATGGTATTGGAGTGCAGCGCATAAGGTGTCAGAAATTAGGCTTAGCAGCCAGAAAGGATCCAGATGGGACATTGGGGTGGATGGAGGGGCGGGGGAGGTGGAGGAAGAAGGGAAGAGATGTGGTTTAACGCTTAACTTCAGGATGGAAAGGGATTTGTGGAGTCCTCGGTGCTCTCTGAGCATGGCTGTTTTCTTGCACATGTTGCCTTAATCTAACACCATCAATGGTGCTCCAAGGAAGGCTGTATAAGCAGATAGCAAACTCCACTCTCTTCTAGACCTGTTGGCGTTGCCTACTTGGGTAATATAACGTCTGCAAGAAAATAACCAAGGTCAGAGAGCCCCAAGGATGCTACAGTCCTCCTCTTCCTCCTTCTCTTCCCCCTCCTCTTCCTCTTCCTCCTCTTCCTCCTCCTCCTCTATCATCATCTCCACTCCTTCTGGCCCTGTTGATGTTACCTAGTGGGGTAATATAACATCTGCAAGAAAATAACCAAGCCTTAAGGACACAACGGTTGTCCTCCTCCTCTTCCTCCTCTTCCTCCTCTTCCTCCTCCTCCACTTCCTCCTCCTTCTCTATCATCATCTCCACACCTTCTGGCCCTGTTGATGTTACCTAGTGGGGTAATATAACATCTGCAAGAAAATAACCAAGCCTTAAGGACACAACAGTTGTCCTCCTCTTCCTCTTCCTCCTCCTCCTCTTCCTCCTCCTCCTCCTCTTCCTCCTCCTCTATCATTATCTCCACTCCTTCTGGCCCTGTTGATGTTACCTAGTTGGGTAATATAATATCTGCAAGAAAATAACCAAGCCCTAAGGACACAACAGTTGTCCTCTTCCTCCTCTTCCTCCTCCTCCTCTATCATTATCTCCACTCCTTCTGGCCTTGTTGATCTTACCTAGTTGGGTAATATAACCTCTGCAAGAAAATAACCAAGCCTTAAGGACACAACAGTTGTCCTCCTCTTCCTCTTCCTCCTCCTCCTCTATCATTATCTCCACTCCTTCTGGCCCTGTTGATGTTACCTAGTTGGGTAATATAATATCTGCAAGAAAATAACCAAGCCCTAAGGACACAACAGTTGTCCTCTTCCTCCTCTTCCTCCTCTTCCTTCTCCTCCTCTATCATTATCTCCACTCCTTCTGGCCTTGTTGATCTTACCTAGTTGGGTAATATAACCTCTGCAAGAAAATAACCAAGCCTTAAGGACACAACAGTTGTCCTCCTCTTCCTCTTCCTCCTCCTCCTCTATCATTATCTCCACTCCTTCTGGCCCTGTTGATGTTACCTAGTTGGGTAATATAATATCTGCAAGAAAATAACCAAGCCTTAAGGACACAACAGTTTCCCCCTTCCTCCTTCTCCTTCTCTTCCTCTTCCTCCTCCTCCTCTATCATCTCCAGTCCTTCTGGCCCTGTTGATGTTACCTAATTGGGTAATGTAACGTCAGCAAGAAAATAACCAGGCTCAGAGATCCCCAAGTACGCTATGGTTCTCTTCCTCCTCCTCCTCCAACCCCCTGCCCTTGTAGCACCAATGATGTCACCTAGTTGCATAAGGAAACATCTGCAAGAAAACCACCAAACTCAGAGAAAAGCAAAGGCTCCACCCAGTTCAACCCTCAGCTGCAAATGCTCTCTTCTATCCAAAAAGAAAATTGGCCAAAGATTTATAGGGTACTGGCAGGTTGGCAGATTTTGGCTGCATCCTAGGGAAATGGATGCAAGGCACACCTGCGGGAAGGCCCCCTCTCTTCTATGACAGCACTGCAATGTCCATCTTTGGGCGCGAGATGAAATCCCTCAACTTGAGACTCCTCCACTCGCAACAGAATACCGTACACAACTAGACTTACCATACTAGGTTTAGAAAGCTTAGAACTACATCGTCGCCTTCAACGCGACCTAAGCATGGCCCATAAAATCATCTGCTGCAACGTCCTTCCTGTCAACGACTACTTCAGCTTCAACCACAACAACACATGAGCACGCAACAGATGCAAACTTAAGGTAAACTGCTCTAAACTCGATTGCAGGAAATATGATTTTAGTAACCAAGTAGTTAATACACAGAACTCACTGCCTGTAGTATCATCACCTAACCCCCAAAACTTTACCCTTAGACTATCCAGTCTTCACCTCACCCGATTCCTAAGAGGTCAGTAAGGGATGTGCATAAGTGCACCAGCGTACCTTCCGTCCCCTGTCCTAATGTTTCTCTCTTACTAGTATCATGCATCAACAGAGAGATAGAATCAAGATCACGTGAAGTGTTAATACCACTTTATAAGCCTTGGTAAGGCCACACTTGGAAGACTGCATTCAGTTTTGGTTGCCACGATGCAGAAAGGATATTGAGACTCTAGAAAAAGTGCAGAGAAGTGCAACAAAGATTATTAGGAGACCAGAGGCTAAAACATATGAAGAATGGTTGCAGGAACTGGGCATGGCTAGTTTAATGAAAAGAAGGACCAGCGGAAACATGATAGCAGTGTTTCTATATCTCAGGGGTTGCCACAAAAAAGGAGGAGTCAAGCTATTCTCCAAAGCACCCGAGAGTAGAACAAGAAGCAATGGGTGGAAACTAAACAAGGAGAGAAGCAACTTAGAACTAAGCAGAAATTTCCTGACAGTCAGAACAGTTAATCAGTGGAACAGCTTGCCTCCAGAAGTTGTGAATGCTCCAACACTGGAAGTCTTTAAGCAGATGTTGGATAGTCATCTGTCTGAAGTAGTGTAGGGTTTCCTGCCTAAGCAGGGGGTTGGATTAGAAGACCTCCAAGGTCCCTTCCAACTCTGTTGTTGTTGTTGTTGTCGTTGTTGTCATTGTTGTCATTGTTGTTGTTGTTATTATTATTATTATTATTATTATTATTATTATTATTATTAAATAAAATAGAGTTCAAACAAAAAAAGGTCTCCCTTTTCCCTTGCAAAGCAAAAAAAACCCGATCCCATTATGGCTGAATCTCTCGCACGGGTGTCTGAAAGAGGAGGAGGAGGAGGAGGTGGTGGTGGTGGTGGTGGTGATGATGGGAGAAGTCTCAAAGAGAGGATTTCCCCCACTTTGGTTCAAAGCCATGTTGGATCTTTAATTAAAAAAGCAAGGTTGAAAGAGCCGGGGTCATTCACTCTACCACTTAATCTCCATCACTTCATTTCCACACCAACTTCCATAGTCTACAAAACTGCCGGAGACAATTCTTATTGATTGCTCTTCGAGCCGTCAGAAGGGGTCCCCGGCTGATCATACGTTAGTTCAGACACCGTGCTCATTCCAGATAATAACTTCGTGCTTCAGAGAACGAATGAATTGGATGTACAGTCACTAACTGTCCAAGTGAATCATGTTACTATATGTCAGCTGCCCGACTTCGGCTTATCATTTTAACCGAGAGGAATCTATGATTTTTTTTTTCTTTTCCAGGGCTGTTGCAAATTCTTTTTCCAGATGAATAAGACGTAAGGACGACGGCGGAGAATCAAAAAGGATCATGGAGAGCTTTCAGGCTACCCTGAAAGCAAAATAGGTATTTTTTAAAAAAGAAAAGTGTATTATTTAACCCAGGGCTGCAGACTAGGAATTGCAGAAACTGAGAGAATCTTGCCATTGCTCACAGAGTTTGGGAGGACGACGACTCATCTTGACAGATATAAAGAGAACTGGTAACATTCGTTGTTATTTAGTTTGAATAGAATAGGATAGGATAGGATAGGATGGGATGGGATGGGATAGAATACACATTTTGAATAGGATAGGATAATGGAAAGAATACAATAGAATAGAATAGAAATTTTGGATAGGATAGAATAGGATAGGATAGGATAGAATACTGGAAAGAATAGAATATAATGGAATGGAATGGAAGGAAAGGAAGACAAGAGAAGAGGAAGAGAAGAGAAGAGAAGAGAAATTTTGAATAGGATAGGATGGAATAGAATATTGGAAAGAATACAATAGAATAGGATAAATTTTAGAATAGAATAGGATATAATATTACAAAGAATAGAATAGAATAGGAGAAGAGAAGAGAATTTTAGAATAGGATAGGATAGAATATTGGAAAGAATAGAATAGAATAGAATAACAGAGTTGGAAGGGACCTGGGAGGTCATCTAGTCCAACCCCCTGCTTAGACTGGAAGTCCTGGCCTCTACCACTTCAGACGAAAGGTTATCCAACATCTTCTTAAAAACTTCCAGTGTTGGAGCATTCACAACTTCTGGAGGCAAGCTGTTCCATGGATTCATTGTTCTAACTGCCATGATAATAATAATAATAATAATAATAATAATCATGGAATCCCCCCCCCCGCCTTCCTCCAAAACAACTGTTCTGTTCTGGTGGATACCCAGTCAGTCCAGGTTTTGTTATTGTGGGGATCGTGGTCGATGCAACTTTTGAATTGTCACTTAAAGCTGCGGCTGTGTGCTTTGTGGATTATTTCCGCCTGTGTGTCCACGCATGGATTTTGATCCACTGACTGCGCGTGTTATTTCGGTTTTAGGAATATCTGGGGACGAATCTGAAACTGTGACACACACACACACAAACACACACACACACACGGAGTGGTGAGTTCACACAGGTCCTTTTGCGCTGCTGGCCTCCACCCATCTCTAAATCACACTGCCTGTTTAAATAATAGATAAGGCTTTGAAATTCGCACCCTTAATATTCTTCTTACGTCTTATCTTATTAAACTAATATTTCAAGAAACGTAAGAGGCTTGGCATTGGCTTCTGTGTTTCTGTGTGGATTTGGTGGCCAGGTCACTTTTAATGGGGGGGGAGACATTATGGGTTGCAGAGATGGGAGGGGAAAAAACCCAGATGCCTAACTAAAGGCATAGTGGTAGCAACGATTGGAGAAAATCAATAGTTTATCCACTAAGAAAGAGAATGTGTAATATACAGATAGATAGATAGAAAGATAGAGAGAGAGAGAGAGAGAGAGAGAGAGAGAGAGAGAGAGAGATATGGACGGACGGACAGACAGAGAGATACATGATAGATAGATGGATAGATACTAGATAGATAGATGGATGGATAGATAGATAGATAGATAGATAGATAGATAGATAGATAGATAGATAGAGATGATATTGCTATTTTCATTCCTTCCTCCCTTTCTTTCTCTCTCCTTCCCTCCCTAACTTCTTCCTTCCTCCTCCTCCCTCCCTCTCTTCCTCCTTTCTTTCCTCCTCTCTCTTCCCTCCCTCCCTCCTTCCATCTCTCTTTTTTTCCTTCCTGTTCAAATGCAGTACAGTAGTCCCTCACCTATCGCTGGTGTTACGTTCCAGACCTGGCCGCG
This sequence comes from Erythrolamprus reginae, assembly GCF_031021105.1. NCBI lineage: Eukaryota > Metazoa > Chordata > Lepidosauria > Squamata > Dipsadidae > Erythrolamprus > Erythrolamprus reginae. Next base: position 4,848,558 of record NC_091957.1, read on the forward strand.
ATAGGTGAAATCCGCGATGGGGAATTTATCGACTGATAGTACTTATTTAAGTATTTATATTGTAATTGTTTGGTAAGTTTTCATTGTTTTAAGTGTTTATAAACCCTTCCCACACAGTATTTATTTTAGATACAGTATTTAAATACAGTATTTACAATTTTAGATTTTTATTTATTTTTTTAAAAACCTGCCGATCGAGTTCGGCGGGCTGTTTAAATCTGCCGATCGGCTTCCTCAGAAACCCGCGATGAAGTGAAGCCGCAGTAGGTGAAGCGTGGTATAGCGAGGGACTACTGTATTGCAAACTGCTAATTCTGCCCACTGCCAGGAGTTCAATCCTGACTGGCTCCAGGTTGACTCGGCCTTCCATCCTTCCGAGGTCAGTAAAATAAGGACCCAGATTGTTGGGGCAGTATGCTGACTCTGTAACACTGAAAGAGCTGTAAACCATGAAGCGGTATATAAGCCTAAGTGCTATTGCTATCCCTCCTCCTCCTCCTCCTCCTCCTCCTCCTCCTCCTCCTCCTCCTCCACCATGGGTCATGAAGCTTCTGTAAGGAAGCAGCCAAGCTCAGAAAGCACCAAGGACTCCACAGTCTTCCTCCTCCTCCTCCCGCTGCTGCACTTCACGAACCCTGTTCCCCCCTAGCACTGATGATGTTACCCAGTTGGGTCATGAAATGTCTGCAAGAAAGCCACTAAGCTCAGAGACCACCAAGGACCCCACAGTCCTCCTGCCCCTCCTCCTCTTCCTCCTTCTCAGGCTACCATTGTCTTCCTCCTTTTAATCTCCCAGCCCCAACTTTGCTCAATCATCCCAGTATTTGCCGTCTGTGGCTGCAACAAGGGAACAATCCTTTATGTAAATACCTTCTAAGAGGAGTCTCTCATTATTAATGCAGACAGTTTCGAAGAGGAAGGCAAACAGCATTTGGCAGTCAAAGCTTTTTAATGAGCGTGTGGTTAAGCCTCTGATCTCGCCCTGTGTGATTCTCTCAAGCCCCTCCAACCCACCCACCCCCTCCTCTTTTCTCTCCGCCAAGCCTAGAAATATGCCTTGCCGGTTTTTCTTCTTCTTCAAAAAGCTGGATTTTTTGTTTATTGATTTATATATGGGATTTATCCAACTCCAATCGGACTCTGGGGGGCGGGCACGAATCGACCTCTATCATGGCAAAATGGTGTGGATGGTATGCATGGATGTCGATTGGATTGTTACACTGTGAGTTTTAAGTGGGGTTTAATGGTTTTATAGTTTTAGACTTTTAGATTTGACTTCTTTTATCGTATTTGTATTTGCATTTTGATGTCATTGTAAGCCGCCCTGGGTCCTTCAGGATTGGGCGGCATAGGAGTCTAACTAACTAACTAGCTAACTAACTAACTAACTAACTAACTAACTAACTAACTACATGCATGCATGCATACATACATACATACATATATACATACATACATACATGAATGAATAAGTAGGTAGGTACGTAAGTAATTAAATAGATAAATAGAGAAAGAAAGAAGGAAGGAAGGAGGGAAGGAAGGAAGAAGGAAGGAAGTAATAGTAATAATAATAATAATAATAATAATAATAATAATAATAATAATTTATTAGATTTGTATGCTGTCCCTCTATGCAAACTCATAAATAAAGATACATAGATACATTGATACATTGATACATAGATAAATAATAAATACCAACAATATAAAAGATAGGTAAGAACAATAAATACAATAAATACAATAAAATAGTATAAAATACATTATCGCGTTGCCTTCTTTCCTCTCCCCTTTCTCTCTCTCTCTCTCTCTTTCTTTCTCTCTCTCTTCCTTCCTCTCTTTCTCTCTCTCTCTCTCTCTCTGTGCTTTAATTAACCAATTTATTAGCAGGACACGTGTGCAAACTCGGCTGCTCTGGAGTGCTGACTTTTGACCCTTGGTGACGGATAGTTTTTTTTCTCTTGTAGCTCTGAAATTTGCAACCTGCCTCATTATTTATAGCATTCCAGACACCAGGCTCATGATAAATCTGGTTTTCTCATGTCAGGGAGGCTGGCATAGTAGGTAGAGTCAGGACTCCAAATAAGCATCCTCCTCCCCTACCCTTCCCCCTTTTTCCTCTGGAGCATGGTCTCCTCTACGTAGACTTTATTTTATTGATTTGTTTGTTTTGTCAAGTATGCATTGGTGGTATAGAAAGATATAATAATACAGTGGTACCTCTACTTACGAACTTAATTCGTTCTGTGACCAGGTTCTTAAGTAGAAAAGTTTGTAAGAAGCTATTTTTCCCATAGGAGTCAATGTAAAAGCAAATAATGTGTGCGATTGGGGAAACCACAGGGAGGGTGGAGGCCCTGTTTCCTCCCAGAAGATTCCTAGAGAGGCCCCACAAAAGCTTCTCCCCACCTTTTCTGGCCCTGTTTCCTCCCAGGAGATTCCTAGAGAGGCCCATGGAGGCTTCTCCTCGCCTTTTCCAGTTACAGTTTCAAAGGCTCGGGTTTGTAAGTAGAAAATGGTTCATGAGAAGAGGCAAAAAAATCTTGAACACCCGGTTCTTATCTAGAAAAGTTCATAAGTAGAGGCATTCTTAGGTAGAGGTACCACTGTATTTATATACATGATACTAGTAAAAAAAAAATAAACATTAGGTCAGGGGACGGAAGGCATACTGGTGCACTTATGCATGCCCCTTTAGTGAAGGTAACAATAAAAATTTCTGGTAACCCACTACTTTCGGACCAGGGTGGGTTTTTTTAAAGTCTTCCTTCTTAAATGAGGTATTTACTAGATTCCAGCAAGACTATTAATCAGGCTGCATCCAAGAGACGTGATCAATAACAGATCCAACCCTTCAGCTCTGCTAAAAGACCAGCTCATCTAGGCTCTCTTCTCCCCACTGAAGTTTAATAAATCAGTGTCTGGCAATTAAGAACTTTAAGAATCAATGCCAAGACCGTCTCTTTTTTATTATTATTTTCCCCTCTCCCCTCATCCCTCCTTTTTCCTAAAAAAAAAAATTCTTTTTGTATCCTGGGCAGCAGAGTTTTCTTCTTTCGTTGCCATATCAGCCTCCCATGATACGTACCTCACCGATTGGGTTTGTCCATATATGAACTAACCAGCAATGTATGTTTGGAGGAATTAGCATAATGTTGCTTTAAGGGCTGGTGTGGCAATTAGCTATAAAAGGGAGTCCGATGTGTTTCTCTCTGTTATTTTTGGCTATTGCTTGCTGTTGCTCTATACAGTGGTACCTCTACTTACGAACTTAATGCGTTCCACGACCAGGTTCTTAAGTAGAAAAGTTTGTAAGAAGAAGCAATTTTTCTCATAGGAATCAGTGTAAAAGCAAATAATTGGGGAAATCACAGGGAGCGTGGAGGCCATGTTTCCTCCCAGGAGATTCCTAGAGAGGCCCCATGGAGGCTTCTCCCTGCCTTTTCCGACCCTGTTTCCTCCCAGATTCCTAGAGAGGCCTCACGGAGGCTTCTCCCCACCTTTTCCGGCCCTGTTTCCTCCCAGGAGATTCCCTAGAGAGGCCCTTCCTTGGGAAAGTTCTGCAGAATTTTTTCCTCCTATCCCCTGAGCCAAGTAAGATTCCAGCTAGTCCTACGAAGTTTCTTTAGGGCACTAGACTGACCCATATTTTCTTCAGCTGGAGGCTAAATCACTTCTCCCTAAACCTCCGCAGGCACCAGTTCCTTCCTGCCTTAGCTAATCTGACACCTTAATGCATCTGGACCCTTTCCGCGGGCTTCAGAAAGTTACGGTGGAAAGCCTCTCTCCGTGTCTACTTTCCCTTGCCCTTCACATCTTACACTGAACAAGGGCTGTTATTTCCTCCTGGACTTCCACGTCTCCATCCAAAGACCACCGTCTCCTCTCTTTGACCAATTCTTGTCAGATTGTGCCTTCTGGCTTAGTTTGCCGCGAGCTGCGGAGGCAAAAGTTTTTGTAATCAATAATTCAGACCAGGCAGATTTCCGTCAAAAGATATCGGATCTCCTCTCAACCATCAAAACATTGAAGCAAAGCAAGTCAACCCAAGTTTTCCCATGAAGATCTTTAATGGAGTTCTTGGCAGCACGCAACACAGATATATAATGATATAACATTAAATTTACTTATTGTTTAGACTTTAAACATATAGAACCTTATTTTATGAAGTAGGTAATATACATGGCTCATGTAAAAGGGAACACTTAAAAAACAGAATATAACTTCAAGTAAATCAAACCTTTAAAATCAAAACTATCCATTTAGGAAGCAACACTGATTGACAGTCAATTTCACACGCTGTTGTGCAAATGGAATAGTTGTGCAAATGAAATATTCAATGGGAATATATAAAGAGGTATGAACACTTCACGTGATCTTGATTCTATCCCTCTGTTAATGCAGCCTAGAACTGTGTTGGCTTTTTTGGCAGCTGCTGCACACGGCTGTCTCCTATTTGAATGGTTGCCCACTAGGACTCCAAGATCCCTCTCACAGTTGCTACTCTTGAGCAAGGTACCACATACACTGTACCTGTGTGTTTTGTTTTTCTTGCCTAAATGTAGAACCTTACTTTTTTCATTTTGCTAGATAGCATCCATTGTTCAAGTTTGTTTGTTTGTTTAATTTGTATGCCGCCCCTCTTCGCAAACTCGGGGCGGCTCACAACAAAAAAGTTTGTCAAGATCTTTCTGTATTTTCCACCTATCTTCTGGAGTGTTGGCTATTCCTGCTCATTTGGTGTCCTCTGCAAATTTGATAAGTTCCCCATCTATCCCTTCGTCCAAGTCGTTGATGAAGATGTTGAAGAGTACTGGGCCTAAAACAGAGCCTTGGGGTACTCCGCTGCATACATTCCTCCATGTAGATATAGTTCCATTGAGCACTACACGTTGTGTGTGGTTAGTTAGCCATTTATATGTTTGTCTTTTATGTTGTGTTGGTTTTAAGTTGGAAAACTTCAATAAAAACTATTTAAAAAAAACAGGGATAGGATGGGCATAGTGGTAGCAACGATTGGAGAAAATCAATAGTTTATCCACTAAGAAAGAGAATATATAACATACAGACAGACAGAAAGATAGATAGAAAAAGAGAGAGAGAGAGAGAGAGAGAGAGAGAGAGAGAAGGTAGGTAGGTAGGTAGGTAGGTAGATGATAGATAGGCAGGCAGGCAGACAGACAGACAGTCCAACCCCCTACTCAATGAGCAGACCTAGATGAAATAAACGGATGAAACGCCCCCTTCCTCCTCCTTTGTATCCAGAGTTGCTACGAGATAAAAACGTGGCACTAACTGATATCATTTGTGACTGGCTTGGCTTCTTGCAATGTAACCTTTTACATTCTGCTGGTTACCCCCATCCCCCCCCCAACTTCCTTGTCTCACCTATATTTCATTCTTTGGATTCTCGCAGGAGCCTCGGATGGTGTTGTGAGGTGCCAACAGCTCCATCATGCGGTAGAAGGGCTGAAAGTTGCACAATTCCAAATGAATTGTGCAAGTTTTTGAGTACCGAAGGGGGTAGGGGGAAAAGAGAGGAGAGGATACAGAAGACAGATAGAGGAGAATATCTTCAGCTCGGGGTTGAAATGAGGGGTCCTGGGTGATCTCGGAGCTTGGTGGTTTTCCCTCATAGAGAAGGAATCTTATCTACCTACCAACCTACCTACCTACCTACCTATCTATCTGTGGAGTCTGCAGAGAGGGGCAGCATATAAATCTAATAAATAAATAAATGAATGAATAAATGAATGAATAAATAAATAAACAAACAAACAAACAAACAAACAAATAAACAAACAAACCTTCCTTTTATGGGGAAGGTTGTCGAGAAGGTGGTGGCGCTCCAGCTCCAGTGGTCCTTGGAAGAAGCCGATTATCTAGTCCCTCAACAGTCAGGTTTCAGGCCCGGCTACAGCACGGAAACTGCTTTGGTCGTGCTGATGGATGATCTCTGGCAGGCCCGGGACAGGGGCTTATCCTCTGTCCTGGTGCTTCTTGACCTCTCAAGAGGTTTTCGATACCATCGACCGTGGTATCCTTCTGCGCCGGCTGGAGGGGTTGGGAGTGGGAGGCACTGTTCTCCAGTGGTTCTCCTACCTCTCCGGTCAGTCGCAGTTGGTGTTGGTGCGGCGTTAGAGGTCGACTTCTAGGTCTCTCCCTTGTGAGGTGCCTCAGGGGTCGGTCCTCTCCTCCCTGCTATTTAATATCTACATGAAACCGCTGGGTGAGATCATCCAAGGGCATGGGGTGAGGTATCATCAGTACGCTGATGATACCCAGTTATACATATCCACCCAATGTCCAGTCGGTGAAGCAGTGCAAGTGATGTGCCGGTGCCTGGAGGCTATTAGGGTCTGGATGGGTGTCAACAGGCTCAAACTCAACCTTGAGAAGACGGAGTGGCTGTGGGTTTTGCCTCCCAAGGACAATTCCATCTGTCTGTCCATTACCCTGGGGGGGGGGAGATATTGACTCCCTCAGAGAGGGTCCACAACTTGGGCGTCCTCCTTGATCCACAGTTAACCTTAGAACACCATATTTCGGCTGTGGCGAGGAGGGCATTCGCCCAGGTTCGCCTGGGGCATCAGTTGTGCCCTATTTGGACAGGGAGTCTTTGCTCATGGTCATCACCTCGAGGTTCGACTACTGTAATGCTCTCTACATGGGGCTATCTCTGAAGAGTGTTCGGAAACTTCAGATCGTGCAGAATGCGGCCGCGGGAAGCAATCATGGGCTTCCCTAGGTATGCCCATGTCTCATCAACACTCCACGGCCTGCACTGGTTGCCGATTAGTTTCTGGTCACAATTCAAAGTGTTGGTGATGACCTATAAAGCCCTACATGGCATTGGACCAGAATACCTATGGGACCGTCTTCTTCTGCACGAATCCTAGTGGCTGGTTAGGTCCCAAAGAGTCGGCCTTCTCCGGGTCCCATCGATTAAACAATGTTGTCTGGTGGGACTAGGGGAAGAGCCTTCTCTGTGGCGGCCCCGGCCCTCTTGAATCAACTCCCCCCGGAGATTCAAACTGCCCCCACCCTCCTCGCCTTCCACAAGATCTGAAGACCCATTTATGTCGCCTGGCATGGGGAGATTAATGCTCCCCCTTCTGACTAATAAGATTTGAGTATGGCATGATTGTGTAGTATTGGTTGTCTTTTAATGATGGTGGGATTTTAATTTTGGTTTTAACTATTAGGTTTGTACTATACTGTTATTGTTATTGTTGTTGTGAGATGCCCCGAGTTCTCGGAAAGGGGCGGCATACAAATCTAATAAATTATTATTATTATTATTATTATTATTATTATTATTTACAAGAAAATTGGTTATCTAGATGACAAAAGTAGGGTTTGAGGTTTGGGAGTTTGATATGTACTGAAAGCAAATGATTTGGAATTGGAAATTTATTTGGGGGATTATACATTTCTAACTAATGAGATCCTGTTTTTATTATAACACAAATAGAAGGTATTTTGTAATGTATTGAAAAAGTTTCTTTGGGGAAAAAATGAAAAAAAATACCGGTATACCTAAAAAAAACAAATAGTGCATAAACTTACTACCCCCACCTCATCCCCCTCGAATCCGCCAAGCCTTCTTGATACGGCCTTTCCTTAGCCTCCCCCCCCTAAGGGGGTCAACGGGGGCTAACACGGACTAGCCCTTGCTGCTTCTGCCGTTCCCCTGACGGCTTTCTTGAATGGCAGCCGGCAAGCCGTTGCCGGGTGGAGGAGAGTCATGGAGGGCAGTTCTGACAAAACACTCGCAGGGAAATAATAAAGTGGCAAACTAATTTTGCATCGGACACACTCACCGGAGCATAAAGAGCCTCTGAAAGGGATAGATCTCGAGCCATCTATCTTCCTTAAACACCCAAGCTGTGACAAAGTGGAAAGCAAAATTATGATGAATGATGGGAGAGGCTTGCAGTGGTACCTGGGTACTTTAACCGGGCAGGATGGACGCTAATGGAAAACAGAACTTCTATCGGCAGGAGAGTTATTGGGGGAGGGAGAGGAGGGGGGAGAAGGTGATCTTAAGGGCCGCACATACGTGGAGAGAAGGCGGGGGAGAGAGAGATGGAGAAAGAAAGAGAGAAAGAGGGAGATGTGGTAAGAGAGACAGAAAAACACAGAGAGAGAGACAGAAAGAGAGATAGCGGAGTGAGAGAGAAAAAAAGAAAGAGAGACGGGAAGAAAAGAGAGAGAGAGAAATAGAGAAAAAGAGAGAGACACAGACAGAGACAGGGAGTAGAAAAGAGAGAGAGGGAGAGAAAGAGAGAGTGATGTAGGGAGGGAGGGAGAGGCAGAGACAGAGAGACAGAGCAAGATAGAGAAAGAGAGCGAGAGAAAGAGAGAGACACAGAAACACACAGAGAAAGAGAGACAGGGGGAGAAGAGAGAGAGAGAGATTGAGAAAAAAAGAGACAGAGAGAGAAACACACAAAGAGAGAGAGAGACAGTTAGACAGAGAGGCGAGAAAAGAGACAGAGACAGACAGGGAGGAGAAAAGAGAGGGGGGAGAGAGAGAGAGAGAAAGAGATGGATGGAGGGAGAGACTGAGACACAGAGAGAGACAGAGTGAGAGAGAGAGAGGGAGGGAGAAAGAGGCAGACACAAACACACACAGAGAGAAAGAGAGACAGTGGGAGAAAAGAGAGAGGGAGAGAGAGGGAGAAAGAGAGAGTGGAGAAAGAAAGAGAGAGAGAGCGAGAGAGAAAGAGAGAGAGATTCTTTATGATAATCCACAGCTTCGTTTTCATCACAAGCGCATAATGAAGGCACATCTTGTGACATAAATTAAAACCAGCAAGGGATAGGTCAGCCCAGTGCTGCGTTGTGTGAAGACAAATAGTCAGAGATCCCTTGACAAGAACGGTATCTCATTTACCATTTCTCCTTTCCCCCCCCCACCTCCTCCTCCTTCTCTCTCTCTCCCTCTCTCTCGCTCAGTACATTTCACAATGGCCAACAACAACAACAACAACAACAACAAAAGGTTTTGTTCTTCAATGCCATCGGCGTCATTTATTTTACTGCCTCATTTGAATATGATGAATACGGAAGACGTTTATTTGTTCACTGCCGTCAAATAATTGTAGATCCACTAGTTTCGCAGCAATTAATCATCAGGATGGGGCTCAGCCCCCCCCCTTTGCCCCCCACAAAACAATTCCTTTCCCCCTACAATTGGCTACAAACATGACATTGAACAATAAAAAACATTAACCTTTGCTTTGTGGCAACAAACAAACACACACATACATACACACACACACACACATAATACATGCATATATTTGACGATTAAAACTACCGTTGCTTTGCAGAGGCCCTGTCTCCAATTTATCATTGACTTTGCTAGTTCTATCTGGGGGGGCTCTATTTCTGCTGGCATCTGGGGCTGAAAATATAGCCCCCCGGGACCCATTGGGGTGGGGGAATTAAAAGAAGTTTAAATTTGTTAGAACAAAATTCCACATTTTGAACGGTGAAGGTTTGCGGGTGTGATTGTGCAGTGAAATTAGTGGTTCTGCCATAGAATGCTGGTTGTGTACTCACCACTGGTCCATATTTGAATAGAGTAGAGTAGAGTGGAGTAGAGTGGAAGGGAATAGAATAGAATAGAATAGAATAGAATAGAATTCTATATTGGCCAAGAGTGATTGCACACACAAGGAATTTGTCTTGGTGCAGATGCTCTCAGTGTACATAAAAGAACATAGATTTGTCAAGAATCATGTGTTACAACACTTAATGATTGTCATAGGGGGCAAATAAGCAATCAGGAAACAATCAATATTAATAGAAATCTTAAGGATACAAGCAAGTTACAGTGATACAGCCCTAAGGGGGAGGAAATGATGAGGAATGATGAGAAAAAACTAGTAGTAATAGTAGCACAGACCTAGTAAATAGTTTGACAGTGTTGAGGGGATTTTTTTTTTTTAGCAGAGCGATGGCGTTTGGGAAAAAACTGTTCTTGTGTCTAGTTGTCTCGGTGTGCAGTGTTCTGTAGTGACGTTTTGAGGGTAGGAGTTGAAACAGTTTGTGTCCAGGGTGCGAAGGGTCAGTCAATATTTTCCGCACATGCAAAAAAAATTTGCCGAAATCTTGTACAGCCCCGCATCCCCTCGCGAGATTTCCCTTCCTGTGCATCTCATTCGGATGTACAGGCACATCTGCTGATCACCCAAAGCTGAGGGTGCATTGCACCGGTAGCGGTAGTAAGTAGGAACTCCCGCCTGTCCATCTTTGCTTGTAAGTAGGATTATATCTGCAAAAGAGATGGGCACATATTTATAGCATATTAAGTCCTTAATAGCATCCGTGTTAAGATTTTGGCCAAAGCTCTCAGAATCTGAGTCAGCATAGTTGGCATCTGTTTTAATTTCTTGGTCAGTGTCAGGCTTTCTGACACCTGACAGAGCAATTGTCAATTCTCTTTATTGCCTGGCAGGATGAAGCCTCCAAAGCAATCCTTTGCTCTTGATTAACCTGAAGGTGCGGTTTCTCTTTTTTTTATAACCAAACCCAGTTTAATGCTGGTCCTATTTTTTCCTCCACTTCTCAGAATTTAAAGCTGGTGGTTGGTGACTTAACTGACATTTCTGCCTGACTTTCAACTCCAGATTTGAAAGAGATGAGCAGCTGAACAAAGACTTTTATTTTTATATTTATACTTTTACGTTTATATTTCGTTTATATATTTATTTTATTTTATTTTTTTAAACACTAAACCATAACACAAGATACAAACATATATTGCTAGGAAACTAACTTCCTGGTCAGCCGAAACGTGGCCTCCAGGAAGGATGTCTTCGTGACGTCAAAGCTCCGCCCATGGAATTCCCTATTGGGATTCCCCACCTCCGTTTCAGCCTCCAGATCGGCCGAAAACGCCGCCGCCGATCGCAAAAACGGAGCTCCGCCAGGTGGCACCACCCGGCTGTAACCTTCTGAAATAGCCGGGCACTTCTCGGCGGCCTCCGGAACCTGAACCCGAACTTATGTCGAACTTCCGGGTGGTGCCGAGAAGCCCCCCTGCTGTTTGAGAAGATGACAGGCGGGCGGCGGCGCTTCTCAGTGGCTTCCCGAACCCGAACCTGAAAAGTTAGGCAAAAGTTCGGGTTCGGGAGAATGCCGAGAAGCCCCCCAGCTGTTTTAAAAGGTGACAGTTGGGCGGCAGCGCCCAGTGGAGCGCCATTTTGTGATCTGCGGTGGGTTCGTAAGTCGAAAAAAGTTCGTAAGAAGAGGCAAAAAATTTCCAAACCCCGGGTTCGTATCTCGAAATGTTCGTATCAAGGGGGGTTCGTATCACGAGATACCACTGTACAAGAAATAGTAGTATAAAGAAATAGTATAAGGGCAGACTAGACTACGGTTGACCTCACCAGGTTCCTAAGAGGTCAGTAAGGGGCATACATAAGAGCACCAGAGTGCCTACTGTCTCCTGACCTATTGTCTCTCCTATATCTCCTATATCTTCTCTTCTATCTCTTCTATCCATTATATCTCTTCTATCTCTTCTATCTCTTTTAGCTCTTATATTTTACTGCTATTCTCTCTCTTATATTTTACTCCTATATTTCTCTTCTATACTCTCTTTGATACATTCCACTTGTATATATCCTCTAGTATTATTGTGCATTGGACAAAACAAACAAATAAATAAACAATAAAAATAGATGGACCACGAGGTCTTTTTCTGCCGTCAATCTTCTATGTTCCTAAAGCAGCAAAGGACCTACCATGGGAGGACCTGAAAGACCAAGATGAAGACATCTAGAAGAAAGTCTATGTAGGGCGGCCACCAAAGGCAACCCTGGCTTCATGGCACGCAGTCAATCTCTAGATCCTTTTGTTCCTTCCTTCCCTCTCCCACCTTGGCTTCATTTCCAGGCCAACGGCGACGAAGGCTCCAGCTGCCAGGGCCTCGCTGCCCTTGTGCAGTTGCCTGCCAGTTGTGCGCCGCCGATCGCAAAGGATGCCACCATCTGCCGTGCCACGTGGACATCATCATCTCCCCTTAATTACATTAGCCGTGCAATCAGTTACTGCATTACAAGGCCGGCGATGAGCTTTTAAATCTTGGTGGAAATCATAAATAATTGCAGTAAGTGCCAGGCGCCAGATGCGCGCGCCAACTCGGCTCGTGTTAGATAAATAGTAACCTTACGCTACGGTGTTTGGAGTAACCTTACGAGGCAGACCGTGTGCATGGCCACTTCTGGATTTCAATCCCCTTTCCCCCGCTTCAAAGCGAAAAGGGATATATACCTTGTGGGTATTTTCCTAGATAACTTTGATAAAGAAGAGAGATATTTAATTATACAGTGATACCTCTACCTAAGAACGCATCTACTTATGAACTTTTCTAGATAAGAACCGGGTGTTCAAGATTTTTTTGCCACTTTTCAAGAACCACTTTCCACTCTGCGAGGAGTCTCTAGGAATCTCCTGGAGGAAACAGGGCCAGATAAGGCAGGGAGAAGCCTCTGTGGAGCCTCTCTAGGAATCTCCTGGGAGGAAACAGGGCCGGAAAAGGCAGGAAGAAGCCTCCGTGGGGCCTCTCTAGGAATCTCCTGGGAGGAAACAGGGCCTCCACCTTCCCTGTGGTTTCCCCAATCACATGCATTATTTGCTTTTACATTGATTCCTATGGGAAAAATTGCTTCTTCTTACAAACTTTTATACTTAAGAACCTGGTCACAGAATGAATTAAGTTCATAAGTAGAGGTACCACTGTACATATAATTACAGCAGCTAGGATTGTATATACACAATGTTGGAAATTGAAAGGGAAAGGGAAGTTTTGAGAAAAATTATGGATTGTGCAAAGATGAGTAGATTGACTCTGAAACTTAAAGATCAACAAGACTCGGGTTATTATAAAATTTGGGGGAAGTTTTATGATTGGATAGAAAACTAAGAGATACATATGCATTAGTAATTGGTTAATTTTTGGAAAAATTGAAACATGAGAATTTCATTTAAATTTTGGAAGCCAGACAGCGAAGCTGAGAAATGGTGGTAGCACTACATAATGATATAACACAAAAGTTACTTATTGTTCAGACTTTAAATATATAGAACTTTATTTTATGAAGTAGGTGATCTATTATGAATAGTTTCTTTTATTATTATATGTATGTATGTATGTATGTATGTATGTATGTATGTATGTATGTATGTATGTATGTATGTATGTAGATTGTTCTGAGTTCGGGTTTTGTCCCGTGTAATATTTTGCATGTCTATGCGACGTTTCGGTGAAATCACATTCACCATCATCAGGCTGAAGTTTTAAGCTTCGTGTTGCTGTAAATATGGAATGTTTGTAACTGCCATTTCTTCCTTATATATAGTGTTGGGGGTGGAGATTTGGTTTTATGTTTTATGTTAATGTTTTATTAGCTATATGATACAATATTAAAATGTATTGTTTGCATTGATGTAATCTAACATTTGATACTAAGATGGAGAGGAAGAATTTTTATTTAGATTTTTAAGAATTGACAATGTTGTACAAAATTAATAGAAATTTTTAGATGAGGAGAGATAAGAGCCTCCATTGAGTGAGTGATAAGAAAAGTTCATATATGATTGATTTTAAGCATTGTTGTTGTGTTTATAACTATATATTGTCTTATTTTATGGTGGAGAAAATAAAAAAATACCCAGAAAAAAAGGGGATTGAATCCGGGAAGAGAATTCAAGATTAGCCTAGCATTGGTTAAAAAGGGAGGAGCTGGCTTTAAAACCCATCTCTTGTTTGGTATCAGCCGCTGCCAGGCTGCGAAAGAAAACAGCGACCCCGTCTTCCTTTGTGTTTCAATTGGCATCCTTTCCAGATTCTTGAGAATGGCATAGCCCGGGCATAAAAACCCGAGGTGTCAGCCTCAGCAAGGAGGCCGGGGATCAAAATTGGCAATTAAATTGTAACTGATGGCCCAGCAGCGGTTAATGAACAGGTTTCGGTCATTAATCCAAGCTGCAAAAAGAGGGGGGGGGGGGGAGAGAGAGAGATTATTTTTTTTAACAAAGCAAAGTAGATTTTTTCTTTCTTTTGTGGTTTCCTCATGGTTGCCGAAGGATAGAGCCTTTTTGGTTGTCTGGACCAAACTGATGCTGTGGTTATTTAGGATTATGGAATTTGGGTGTGTGTGGGTGGATTTTGGCCCTGCTCTCTGACTCTGTTCCCACAACACTTTTAACTCAAGCAGGTACTCAGTGTTAGTGTACACTGAGAGCATCTGCACCAAAGACGAATTCCTTGTGTGTCCAATTACACTTGGCCAATAAAGAATCCTATTCTATTCTATTCTGTTCTATTCTATTCCTACACTATCCTACTCAATTCTATTCTACTCTATTCCTATTCTACTCTACTCTAATTCTATTCTATTCCAATCCATTCCTACTCTACTTTACTCCACTTTCCTCTAATTCTATTCTACTCTACACTAATTCTATTCTATTCTACGGAAAAGGCAGGGAGAAGCCTCCGTGGGGCCTCTCTAGGAATCTCATGGGAGGAAACGGCCAGAAAAGGCGGGGAGAAGCCTCCGTGGGGCCCTCTCTAGGAATCTCCTGGGAAGAACTCTAATTGTATTCTATTCCATTCTTTTTTTCCAAAAAGTAAAAAGATTTAAATCTAAATCTAAATGCGGGGCGGCTTACAACAAATAAAAGGAACAATCCAATTAATTAAAACTAGGTAAACTAATCTAAAATCCCCAATAACGTTAAAAATCTGTCGTACCCATTCAGATAGCAATCATACACAACATTCGTCGGCCGGGGGGGGGGGGGGTAGAGCCTAATGGGCCAAGCCTGGCAGCATAGATGAGCCTTAAGTCTCTTACGGAAGGCGAGGAGGGTGGGGGCAGTGCGAATCTCCAGGGGGAGCTGATTCCAGAGGCCGGGGCCCCCACAGAGAAGGCTCTTCCCATAGGCCCTGCCTAGCGACATTGTCTAGTTGACGGGGCCTGGAAAAGGCCGACTCTGTGGGACCTGACTGGTCACTGCGACTCATGCGGCAGAAGGCGGTGCCACAAGTAATCTGGCCCAATGCCATGCAGGGCTTTATAGGTCATTACCCAAACTTTGAAACCAGTCAGCAGCCAATGCAGTTTAGAGGGGTTGAAAGTGATGCTCTTGGGTTCTCCCAGGTCCCTCTCTGGCTGCCCTGACTCTTGGATTTATTATTTTTTTAAAAACTGGCAGAAGTTCCCATTTAGATATTTTTTCCTCAGGCTGTTATGATAAATGCAGGTTTTTCTAGACTGACTTTGTAAACAGCACATCCATTATTTTTTTCTTTTGGTACTTTTAAATTTGACCTCTCTTTCCATCTGCCTGCTGTACACCGACCAGCCCGCAAATTGGAAGAAATGTCTTTCAGTTTGAGAAACAAGCTAAATTCCATATAATTATGGGGAAGGCGTAGAAATGAAGTCGGATTCCTGCCAAATGACAAACCAGGAGCTGTCCATTCCTGAAGGCTGGTTCTCCGACCTGTGTCACAACCTGTTCTCGAATCCTCATAAAAATTTTCATCCCTTGTGGAACACGGTTCTATTTTTGCAACTTCATTCTCGCGACACTTGAGATATCATTTCAAATATAGTGGTACCTCTACCTACGAACGCATCTACTTACGAACTTTTCTAGATAAGAACCAGGTGTTTGAGATTTTTTTACCTCTTCTCGAGAACCATTTTCCAATTACAAATCCGAGCCTCTGAAATTGTAACCGGAAAAGGCAGGGAGAAGCCTCCTTGGGGCCTCTCTAGGAATCTCATGGAAGGAAACATGGCCGAAAAAGGTGGGGAGAAGCCTCCGTGGGGCCTCTCTACGAATCTCCTGGGAAGAAATAGGGCCGGAAAAGGCAGGGAGAAGATTTTTAAGATTTAAGATTTAATTGGATCTGTCCACTCCAAGGACTTGGGGCAGCTGACAGCATATACAGAAAACAGTAATAAAAAATCCAATTAATAATACATAAAAAACAATCCTTAAAATTCTGATTCATTCAACAATCATACTAAGACACATTCATTGGTCGGGGTGGGTGGGGGAGATCTAAAAACCCCAGGCCTGGCAGCAAAGATGAGTTTTTAAACTCTTTCATAAGGTGGGGAGATTGGGGGCAGTGCGAATCTCCAGGGGGAGCTGATTCCAGAGGGCCTGGCCCCCCACAGAGAAGGCTCTTCCCCTAGGTCCCGCCAGCCGGCATTGTTTGGTCGATGGGACCCTAAGGAGACCAACTCTGTGGGACCTCACCGGTCGCTGGGATTCATGCAGCAGAAGGCAGTCTCGGAGGTAGTCTGGTCCTGTGCCATGCAGGGCTTTATAGGTCATAACCAGCACTTTGAATTGTGTCCAGAAACAGATTGGAAGCCTCCATGGGGCCTCTCTAGGAATCTCCTGGGAGGAAACAGGGCCGGAAAAGGTGGGAAGAAGCCTCCGTGGGGCCTCTCTAGGAATCTCCTGGGAGGAAACAGGGCCGGAAAAGGCGGGGAGAAGCCTCCGTGGGGCCTCTCTAGGAATCTCCTGGGAGGAAACAGGGCCTCCACACTCACTGTGGTTTCCCCAATCGCATGTATTATTTGCTTTTACATTGATTCCTATGGGAAAAATGGCTTCTTCTTACAAACTTTTCTACTTAAGAACCTGGTCACAGAACAAATTAAGTTTGTAAGTAGAGGTATTAACCTATTACTTAACCTAGTTACAATGTAAATGGTTAATATGGGAAACACAGAATACAGACAAAATCCTGTCAAGGTACCATTGCTAAATAAGCAGAAGAGTATCTAATTAGTTTTTACCTAAGACAAACATAAGGGGTTTAATTACCTTAGGTAAATGGAAGATTAAATGAATAATTATTTCCTTAAGCTAACCAGAGTGGGTTGCCTTAAACAGGCATGTAGGTTTGATCCTATGATGTCCACAGAGGGCATTCCACATTCTTATAGACATGGATAGTTAACCCACACTTCCCCACCCCCTCTGGAGGCTGAAAATAGGCTGGTTCCCCAGTGGGCCCAGAAGGCCCCAAAATCAGATGCCATTTGTGTCAATCGTGCCATAAGTTCACCATAATAGGTATATGGCACTCTTGCTTCAGCAGGGGGTTGTACTAGGAGACCACTACAGGTCCCTTCCATCTCTGTAATTTTTTTTATTTTTAGTAGGGTGGACTAAAATCTCCCCTGAATTGAGCTCAGCTCCTTGGGACTTCAGGATTCATGGTGTTCTCTTTTTAAAAAAATTAATTTTATTATCCAATAAAAATTCAGAAGAAATGAAGGTAGTTTCTTAGAAAAATACAAACTTTCTTATTAGAAAAATAAGAAAAAATTAGAAGTTAGGAAAAAAGGCCAAAAAATAAGAAGAGAAAGGAAAAGGGCAAAAACTCTTCTGATATTACTTCAGTGCAATAAAGTACAAAAAAAATAATACAACCTTATTGCCTTTACATTTTACATTTCTAAAATTAGAAAAGTATTCTAATCACTGAAACCTAAGTTCAAAGTTTCACTGTTTTCATTTTGAGCAAAAAGGTCTAGAAGCAATTTTGAAGTACAAACCAAAATAAATCCTTTTAAAAAAAAAATTAATCAATGCCACCATCTCTGCTAGGTCCATCATCTTTACCATCTATTCTTTCATGCTGGGAATTAGGGTTTACAGTGTCCTATAATAGACAACAGCTCTACCCAGGCTTTCTCCTGGCAGTGCTATCAAGTTAGGGGGGGGGGAAATCACCCATTGCGATTACTGTATTTTTCAGAATATAAGACACACCTTAGTTTTGGGGAAGGGAAACAAGGAAAAAACAAATGTGCCTCTGCCTCCCAGCAATTTGCCTCCCAGCAACCATAGGCTTACAGGAGTGATGTTGAGTTGGCCATGCTCATCTTGGTCATACCCACCCCATCCCTCCAAGGTCAAACACAACCCTGATGTGACCCTCAATGGAATCCGAGTTTTGACACTCCTGGCTTTTAAGCCATTTGGAGGCTCAAGGGCGGGTGAGAATGGATCTGTCTGGTTTGTATATGTGGCTTAAGAGCTAAGTGTGTTTATACATCTACATACCAAAGGAGCACGCTTCAAAATGCATTGGTTGATTTGACCAATTATGATGTCCCATTGAGAGGATTGATGGGTGAGAAATTCTGCACACAGGAGAGAGACAAAGAGGAGTGAGAGAGAGAGG
Organism: Erythrolamprus reginae; assembly: GCF_031021105.1. NCBI lineage: Eukaryota > Metazoa > Chordata > Lepidosauria > Squamata > Dipsadidae > Erythrolamprus > Erythrolamprus reginae. The sequence continues at coordinate 4,866,799 of NC_091957.1, forward strand.
AGAGAGAGAGAGAGATGACGGATGGTAGATAGATGGAAAATAGGTATAGATGATAAAGATGATATAGAAGATAGATAGATAGGTAGGTAGGTAGATAGAAATAGATGGACAAATAGATATGATAGATAAATAGATAGAAAATAGATATGATAGATGGTAGGTAGGTAGGTAGGTAGGTAGGCAGAAATAAATAAATAAATAGATGGACAAATAGATGATAGATAAATAAATAGAAAATAGATATGATAGATGATACATAGATAGATAGATAGGTAGGTAGGTAGATACAAAATAGATAGATATAGATGACAGAAGTAGATGATATAGAAGATAGACAGACAGACAGACAGATTTGGGGTGGCCTTGGAGGTCTTCTAGTCCAACCCCCTGCTTAGGCAGGAAACCCTACACTACTTCAGACAGATAGATAGAAAATAGAGGGACAGATATAGATAATCACCTTGATTATTCAGCGTGCACAGGCCAAATAAACAAACATAAGGCCAGATACTGAAACGCATTGCGAACGAAAGGTGCAGCTAGAAAAGAGCCCCCCCCCCTCCAAAAAGAGCGCTCTTCGGGGACCCAAGCCCCTCTACCGACCCCCGCCCTCCTCCTCCTCCTGGCAGGCGAGCAAAGGCGACGGAAAGGCAGGCTAGAGTTGGAACCTCTCCAATCCCTCGCGGTGCGTCCCGGGCGCGCTTTTGGAGAGCCTTCGGGGGTCCCCTCCGTGCGCCCTGGGCGCGCGACAAGGCCGTGGGCGCCGCCGTTGCTGGCCCCGGCTGGCTGGCTGCGCCGCTTCTGCCTGGGGCCGGTGGGCGGCGAGGGGGAGGCCGAGCGAGGCGGCAGCGGCAGTGCGGGCTCCGGGAGGCAGGGGGCTCTGTGGCGGCGGCTCGTCGGAGCAGCAGCGCCCGGCTGGGTTTGGAGGCGGTGTCACCTCGCCTCGGCCGCCGCCGCTTTCCTCCGCCCTCGGCTCGGCTTGCTGACGGGCTGCTCCGCTTGCCATCGGGCCGGGGCTGGGGGGGCCTCGCCGTTTGCACGCCCGGTAAGGACAGTCGCCTCCTGCGGGGCCCCGCCGGGCCTCCTCCTCCTCCTCCCCCGCTTCTCCCTCCCTCCCACCCGCTGCCGTTTCTTCTCCTTCTTCTTCCTCCTCCTCTTCTTCCTTCCTTCGCTCCGCGCCGGGCAATGAAAAGCTGCTTCTGCCTGAAACGGGGGAGCCGCCACCAGCCGCCATCAGCAGCGCCCCGGGCAACAGTTAAGTGTCTCTCCCCCCCCCCTCTTCATCGAGGCCTGGTTGCCCCCCACCCCAAAAATGAACCATCGCTCCCCTTCCCAAGACTGGGCCCTGCGCCCCCTTTTTTCCTTGCGCTCCTGCTCCTTTTTCCTTTCCCCGCAATGCACCTTTTGGGGGTGCATTGGGGGGGCACCCTTTTCTCCCCACCACCACCAATCCTAAACCGGGGGGAAAGGACCGCGGAGGCCTTGCAATGCAATGTGTATGTGTTGGAGGGGGGGAATTCTCCCCTTTCCTTAAAGGTAAAAAGCCCCTCACCCTTATTTCGGGGGGTTGGAGAGATGGGGGGGAAGTACGGGTGGGGAGGGGGGGAGAGAGACCCTGCAGAGATTCAGAACAAGGGGCTGGCTTTGTCTGGGGCGCCCCCTCCCTCTCTTCCTTCCCTCCCTATTTTTTTTTCCCAATACAAGGCGAGGAAAATTCGCTGTGCCAGCCAATGGAAGGCCACAGCTGGAGGGAAGGCACGCCTCGCGCTTTGAATCGCAATAGCTCCGCCACAGCTGCCTTGAATGCCAGTTTTGCCTTTCCTGATTTTGGGGGGGAGGGGAGGGAGGGGGGGGGGGTGGCACGCCTGAAAGAAAGCCCCGTGTTTGGGAACACAACCCTGGAGCTCAACGCCCCCCATCCCTCCTGCTTTGTTGCGTTTAAGAGGCCATTTATTTACTTATTTATTTACTCACATGGAAACATTATTATTATTATTATTATTATTATTATTATTATTATTATTATTATTATTATTATTATTATTATTATTTAGATTTGTATGCCTCCCCTCTCCGTAGACTCGGGGCGGCTCACAACAATAATGAAACAATATTTAAAAGTAACTAAAACCCCTTATTAAAAGCAAGACATACCATGCATAAACTGAGAGATGTCTCAGTTCCCTCGTGCCTGACGGCAGAGGTGGGTTTTAAGGAGTTTACGAAAGGCAAGGAGGGTGGGGGCAATCCTAATCTCCTGGGGGAGTTGGTTCCAGAGGGTCGGGGCCGCCACAGAGAAGGCTCTTCCCCTGAGTCCTGCCAAACAACATTGTTTAGTCGACAGGACCCGGAGAAGGCCAACTCTGTGGGACCTAACTGGTCACTGGGATTTGTGCGGCAGGAAGCGGTCCCGGAGATATTCTGGTCCAATGCCATGAAGGGCTTTATAGGTCATAACCAACACTTTGAATTGTGACCGGGAACTGATCGGCAACCATTGCAGACTGCGCAGTGCTGGTGTAACATGGGCATAAAGACAATCTAAGGTTAAAGTTTTTGAGATTTGGGGAAGAAACCACAGAGTCAGGTAGTGAATTCCAGGCGTTGACCACTCTGTAGCCGAAGCCGTGTTTCCTGCAGTCGAGTTTGGAGCGGTTTACATTGAGTTTGAATCTATGACGTGCTCGTGTGTTGTTGTGGTTGTAGCGGATAATTTTGTGAACCATGACCCCAGTTAGCTTGGCAAGGAAGCCTGCACCCCCCACCCCATGAACCTAGGCTGGGCGTCTTCTGGTTTGAAACCCACCACCCAACCCAAACCCTGCTTGTATTGTCTCTCTGCTTTCTTAAGTTACCCACCTTGCAAAGGATCCCATCTCTGGAGCTGCCCTACTTAATGCTTTCCAGTGGGGAAATACACCCTTTTGGGGAAAAAAAACAAAACAAAGTAGGGGTCCCAGTTGGTGAACAAGGAAGAGATCCTTTAAAAGAGGGTGGGGGAAACCAAACTTTCCCCCACCCTCTTCCCTTGAAATTGCATTGCCTTTTGGAAACCCTGAAAGCTCAAACAAAAAGTAACATAATATCTTTCCTATATGTGTTTGTTTGTTTATTATTATTTCTAAAAACCGCTACTGTTAGGTTAACAAGAACTGATAGAGTTCATTTCCTGGCCCCCACTCCCCAAAGAAAAGCAGAAGGAAACCCGGGAAAGGGACGAAACAGTGACGGGGGTCCTACGGGTACGAACAGATATGAAGAACCTGTAGAAAAAAAATTGATTTTATTTTCTTTTTTCCCCTTCTGGGCTCTGGGTATGTTTTCCCTATCACAGTCAATGAGGTTGAATGTGTATGATTTTAGAAGAGCTTTACATACACTTTATATAGTAGATAATGTATATTTTTGTGTGCCTGTGTGTAATATGTATGTACACCATAGGGCATATATACATAGAATTAAATAGTATATTTTGGATGTTCAGTAAGAGTAAATAGAGAGGAAAATTGTATCTCTTGGAGGTGAGGAGAGAGGCCAGGCACCCTAACCCAAACCCTTGACATGAGTGACATCAAGTTGGCCACCTTTAACCCAGTCACATGACCTTTAAGCCACCCCCCAGTCACATGATTGTCAAGCCACTCCCACATGGTCACATGACTGGCAAACCACACCCATAAAATAAGCCACAACCACAGTGTGGTAGTAAAAATGTTTGCAACCCTTCCCTGGTTCATTTTTCCTGCGTCCCCCAGGAAACCCTGGAAGGGGCCACAGGATAAGGTAATGTGACCTGCTGATGATTTTGTGACAAGTTATAGTCTTATTGGAAAATTATCAATAGATTGACTGTAGATTGCTACAGGTTTGTTCAATAAACCTGCTTAGGGATAATGTAGTTTCCTTGCTTGTGATAGGATGTTGGCTTTGTAAACGTATAGAGTGATGAAAGTAATAATAACAATAACATCACATCAAGAAATTGCAGCTTCTTTCTTTCTTCTTCTTTCTTCTTCGTCTTCGGAGAGGGGCGGCATACAAATCTAATAAATTATTATTATTATTATTTATTTTTATTTTTTCTTCTCTCTCCCCCTTTTCTCTTTCTCTTTTTCTTTAGCTTTTCCTCTTTATTTTCTTCCCTTATGTAAGTGTGTATTTTGTTTTATAACTGCATACTCTAAATTCATATACATTTGAACTAATATTTACATAGTCATTTTGCTTTCTGTATCCCCTCCCCCATTTATCTCCAATAAAGATTATATTTTATTTAAAAAAAAAGAAATTGCAATAACACCAGCAGAACTGCAAAAAACCTGTGCTACTCGGAATATCGTATTTTAAGAAGATACTTGTTTGATACTTAGGATAGCTGGCAGCAACCCGTAATCGAGCATTGGCACCAGTTAGTGGTATTGGTGACGCTTTTTTAAATGTTCATTTGACTGAGTTTCATGTTTAATGAATAAAAGAGAAAATAACAACAACAACAACAACGAGTTGGAAGGGACCTTGGAGGTCTTCTAGTCCAACCCCCTGCTTAGGCAGGAAACTTTACACCACTTAGAAACATAGAAAACTGATGGCAGAAAAAGACCTCCTGGTCCATCTAGTCTGCCCTTATACTATTTCCTGTATTTTATGTTAGGATGGATATATGTTTATCCCAGGCATATTTAAATTCAGTTCCTCTGGATTTACCAACCACGTCTGCTGGAAGTTTGTTCAGACAAATGGTCATTCAACATCTTAAAAACTTCCATTGTAGGAGCATTCACAACTTCTGGAGGCAAGCTCTCCCTCTGATTAATTGTCAGGAAATTTCTCCTTAGTTCTAAATTACTTCTCTCCTTGTTTAGTTTCCACCCATTGCTTCTTGTCCTACTCTCAAGTGCAAAGTAAACATTGCTAAATGCCAGTGTAGCAGGTTGCAGTGTTTACAATTCAGTCAGTTGTATATTTGGTGAAAGAGCAATGAAGTGTACTTGATGTGTGGCCTACTGGTTTACGTCTTGACGTAATATCTCTGGAAGCTATCTTTAATCTAGGTTTAAGAGCCCGGGTGGTGCAGTTTTTAGAGTGCAGCACTGCAGGCTACTTTGGCTAACTGTTAGCTATAGTTCAGCAGTTCAAATCTCACCAAGGTTAACTCAGCCTTCCGTCCTTCCAAGGTGAGTAAAATGAGGACCCAGATTTTTGGGGGCAAAAGGCTGATTCTGTAAACCACTTAGAAAGGGCTGTAAAAGCACTGTGAAGCTGTATATAAGTCTAAATGCTATTGCTAGAAAGAATGAAAGAAAGAAAGAAAGAGAGAGAGAGAGAGAGAGAGAGAGAGAGACAAAAAGAGAAGGAGAGGAAGGAAGGAGAGGAAGGAAGGAAGGAAGGGAGAAGGCACGATGATTATAGAAAATATAATGTAGCAATGAGGGTTAGTCAGCCAATGAATCAGACTTAGTGCAAAATAGAACAATATTATTATATAGAAATAGGCAAATAAGCAATAGTAGTTACACAGTCCAAATATATAATCCTAATCCTAATAATGGTTTACAAACCAAGTTAAGGCATAAAGCAAAATATGCACATAGCAAATACAAATATATCTCCTGTATAAACTCTCCCTTGAGGAACATAGTTGGCTCCCCCTTATGGCCAACCAGCAAATGACACTTAAAGGTACAGTCTTAGACTTACATTGTTAGCCTCTGCATTGCAACACCCAACATAGTTACATATAGTATACTAACAAAAACTTCGGAGTCTTTGGAGAGGGGCGGCATACAAATCTAATAAAATAAAATAAATAAATAAATAAAAACGGTCATAACTCGCTTTCCCCCCCACCGTCGTAACTTCAAACTGTCACTAATCAAACAAGGATTATTTGTGTTTGTAGTTAAGGGTTGGACTTCGGTGTGCTTGCTGCTCCCTGAGCTTGGTAGCTTTCTGGCAGCCGTTTCATTACCAAACTAGGTAATGTTATCAGTGCCAGCACGACCCACTCCTTTCTACTGCCTATAATGTTTCCTAGTTTCAACAGTCTCAAGGAGAACCAAGGCCGCCTGCTCCTTCGCTCCACAAACTTCCTTCCTTCTCCTCTTCCTTCCTTCTTCCTTCTTTCCTTCTCTCCCTTCTTTCCTTCCCTCCTTCCTTCCCTCCTTCCTCCGTTCCTTCTCCCTCCCTCCTTCCTTTCTTCCCTCCTTTCCTTCCTTTCCTTCCCTCCTTCCTTCTCCCCCTCCTTCCTTCCCTCTTTCTCCCCTTCTTTTCCTCTTTCTTCCTCCCCCTTTCTTCCTCCCCTCCCTCCTTCCTTCTCTCCTTTCCTTCTTTTTTCCCCCTTCCTTCTTTCCTTCCTTCCCTCCCGCCGTTCCTTTTCTCCTTCTCCCCTTCCTTCCTTCCTTCCTCTCTTCCTTCCTTCTCCCCTTCCTTCTGTCTTTCCCTCCCTCCCTTTCTTCTTTCCTTCTCCCCTTCCTTCCTTCCTTCTTTCCTTCCCTCCCTCTTTTCCTTCCCCCCTTCCTTCTTTCCTTCCTTCCCTCCCTCTCTTCTCTCCTTCTCCCATTCCTTCCTTCCTTCTTCCCTTTCAATTCAATTCAATTTCAATTCAATTTTATTCAAGGTGTATGCCGCCCAACTCCCTAGGGACTCTGGGCAGCTCACAAACCCAAAAATAAAACATACAGTGTAATTAAAACCTCTAACAAAACAATTTAAAAACAATTTTAAACCAATAGTTAAAAATCATGCATACCATTTATAACCGGTTCCTCCCTTCTTTCCTCCCTTCCCTCCTTCCTGCAGAAGGCTGATTGGGAGAGGTTGAATTTCCGTTTGTGCTGCAAAATGACATCTTTCCTGTTTGCTAACAATATCAGTCCTGGGCTGGGGAAGAAATAATCTATTTTAGTACCCTTTCTTTCCAGTTTAAACTCCTTCAGCCATCTAGCCTTCCACGCGGACCGGAAAAACGTAACTGGATTCTAGAATTCTAAGGTGGGATAAAGAACTAGTGCTCTAGAAGGATTCCAGAATAATATAAAGACAATCCGAAATTCTAGAAGGGCCAGAACTCTGGAATTCCAGAAATTACATAACACAAGCTAGGATTCTAGAAGAAGGGCTAAACCTTTGGAAGGATTCCCAGAACAATATTTATTTATTTAATTTATTTATTGCATTTATATGCCACTCAGTCCAAACGGATTCTGAGTGGCTAACAACAGGTATAAGTAAAAAAACCAATAAAAAACATCACTAAAATCACATATATTAATCTGGTTTTATTTTTGTAATTCTAAAATTCTTCTTGTTTTTCTTTTGTTTTGTATTTTCTTTTCTTTTTCTTTTTTCTTCAAATGTGCTCATATCTGTTTTTGATTTTAGTTTTGTTTTGTGCATTAATTAAAAAAATAAAAATTATTAAAAAAATAAAATCACATATACTGTACTGTATTATAAAACCATACTTGCAACAATCAGTCTTAATTCCAACCTGCCGGAAAAGCCAGGTTTTAACAGCTTTCCGGCAGGAAAGTTGAATATAATTCAACTCTAGAATTCTAGAAGGCTAAGTAGAACTCTAGAAGGATTCCAGGATAATGCAGTTCAACTCTAGAAGTCTCTGGAAGTTCTTGTTGGATCTGCAATTTTAGGTCTCCTTTAAATCTCATTTTTTCCCCTGTCTTGAAGACTGAATTTCCAGACAGGAAACAGCTTTCTGTGAAATTTAGGAATATCAAACACCGGTGCAGTCTTTTCCCTTGAATGGACATTTTAATAAGCATGGGGTGAAAGGAAAGCTTACTACTTACAAAGTAGTAAACTCAAAGTAGTAAACTCTTCACGCTTCGGTCCTTTTCCTAGTGGCTGCTTGTCAAACCACTTTTGGGGGGAACCTCAAAGCAAATAAGACTTGAGTTGATATATTTGCAAAGCCGCCTAGAGCTCTCAACCGAAAGTGAGTGGGCGGCCATATAAATTCCCTAAACAAAAAAATAAAATACTTCTTTTAGTTCTGGAAAATTGAAATATCAGGGAACAGAAAGGCTACCTTTGATGCTTGGAAATCCTTTTTTAAAAAAAATCTTGGTGGTGTTTTTTTTTTTAAAAAAAATTTGGCTGGGGGCCAAGGAGGGGGGGGGGAATCAATATTTTCCTCATTGAAATGATGCCTTGTGAGTTTTCTTCCAAGCATAGAAACATAGAAGATTGACAGCAGAAAAAGACCTCCTGCCCTTATACTATTTCCTGTGTTTTATCTTAGGATGGATATATGTATATCCCAGGCATGTTTAAATTCAGTTCCTGTGGATTTACCAACCACATCTACTGGAAGTTTGTTCCAAGCATCTACTACTCTTTCAGTGAAATAATATTTTCTCACATGGCTCCTGATCTCTCCCCCAACTAACCTCAGATTGTGCCCCCTTGTTCTTGGGTTCACTTTCCTATTAAAAAACACTTCCCTCCTGAACCTTATTTAACCCTTTAACATATTTAAATGTTTCAGTCACGTCCCCCCTTTTCCTTCTGTCTTCCAGACTATACAGACTGAGTTCATGAAGTCTTTCCTGATACGTTTTATGCTTAAGACCTTCCACCCTTTTTGTAGCCCGTCTTTGGACCCGTTCAATTTGATCCATCTCTTTTTGTAGGTGAGGTCTCCAGAACTGGACACAGTATTATTCCAAATGGGGTCTCACCAGCGCTCCCGTAAGCACTTCTTAAAACATTTCGCAAACTCTCTGGAAAGGTAGCCCTTATCTGATCAGAACACAGATTACTCAGAATAGCAAGCCAGAACAAAGTGAGCCCTTAATGAGAACTGCACACAAGAACCCAGCCCTGGTTCAGGCAATTTCTTACGATGCGTCGAATCCCTACATTTTGCATTCTGACCTGCCTCTGTCTCTGATCTCTCCTTGTCTTCCAGGATCCGTCCACCATGCCCGAGGTTAAAGAGCTCACCGATGCTTTGGCCAATGTGCCTATGGACCCCATCACCGGCGTTGGCGTCGTAGCCTCCCGGAGCCGAGCCCCAACCAATTACGACGTGGTGAGTATGAAATCCGCAAAGGTTTTCTTCTCACTTTCGTGTTTGTACAGGGTGGATTTGATTTTAAATCGAGTCGATTTATTAAACCGTGATTTAAATTGCTACTAAAAAGGCTTGGTATAATGTTTTATGGATGGCATCAAGCGCCATCAAGATTGGCTAAAATATATTCATACGCTAATTCGGCTTGTTGGAAATGTAAAAAAGAGGTAGGCACCTTCTTTCATAAGTGGTGGACGTGCCCCGAAGCGAAGGGTTACTGTAAAAGTTCCATTTTTTTAAAAAGCGGGGGAAGTCATACAGTCGATTCATTATTCCAAGGAAGATGTCAGTGGATACTTTTCACATCCTCAAGAGGACTAGCAGCCTTTAAAAAAAATTGAATTTATATGTGGGGAAACGTACTTAGATGACGCCGTATTTTATTTTCAATGCTACCCCTGCTTTTTGCCACAGGCTATTTTCCAAGGCTGTTTCTTAAGACTCTATAAATCTGACTTAAATGCTTGTTTGTTCTTGAAACCTCTTTCTCGCTTTGCAATCCAACACTAGCATGTTGGGGGTTTTCTTGCCCTGAGCCAAAAAGCTGCATAACTTGCAAAAATGCCAGGTTTTGAGACCTTCTGGAGGGTTGCTTCTGTAATATTGTTTAGGAGAACCAATAATAATAATAATAATAATAATAATAATAATAATAATAATAACAACAACAACAACAACAACAACAACAACAACTTTTTAAAGGAAAAACTAAATAAAGGGGAGGTTTAAAGAACTCAGGAGAGAGAAAGGGAGGGAGGGAGGGAAAGAAGGAAAGGAGGGAGGGGAGGAAGGAGAAAGGAAGGACAGAAAAAAGGAAAGAAAGGAAAGGAAAGAAGGAAGGAAGGAAGGAGAGAGTGGAAAGAAAAAAGAAGGAAGGAAAGGAAAGAAGGAAAGGAAGGAGAAAGGAAGGAATGGAAAGAAAGGAAAAGGAAGGAAGGGAGGGAGGAAAGAAAGGAATGAAGGAAAGGAGGGAGGGAAGGAAGAAATGGAAAGAAAGAAGAAGAAAGAAAGAAAGAAAGAGAAAGGAAGGAAAGAAAAGAACTTTGCAAATCACCAAGTTTTGCAAATCACCTGTCTGGAATCTCAAACAGGAGCTTTCTCTCTGTAGCTACTGCATTTCCTCATACTTGAGGGCTGATAAGGAAGCCTTGAGTTCACCCCTTCAAATTCCAAGAAGGATGGTCTGTTTATTTTATCCCCCCTCCCCCTCCTGCAAAAATGAGAATCGGAAACTGGCTTTTGAACTGTTTTGCAAGAAGCAGAGGAAGAACGGTTGCAGGAACTGTGTATGTCTCCTTTAATAAAAAGAAGGACCAGTGGGGGACATGATAGCAGCCTTCCAATATCGCAGGGGCTGCCACAAAGAAGAGGGAGTCAGTCTATTCTCCAAATCACCTGAGGGTAGAACAAGAAGCAATGGGTGGAAACTAAACAAGGAGAGAAGCAGCTTAGAGCTAAGGAGAAATTTCCTGGCAACGAGAACAATTAATCAGTGGAACTGCTTGCCTCCAGAAGTTGTGAATGCTCCAACACTGGAAGTTTTTAAGCAGATGTTGGATAACCATCTGTCTGAAGTAGTGTAGGGTTTCCTGCCTAAGCAGGGGGTTGGACTAGAAGACCTCCAAGGTCCCTTTCAACTCTGTTATTCTATTCTGTTATCAAGAGTATGTGGGGCAATACAGCCCTTGACAACATGTTACTGAACCAGATAGCAAAATCTCATTTCTTAATTCCAGTTGGCTGGAAAGTTTCCCAATAATCACTGTATGATCATCGGCACGCTACAGCCATTGTAATTTTGAACGGTTCCTAAGTGAATTGTTGTATGTCGAGGACTACCTGTAGTTATTATCTAGGTTTCTGGATGGGAGTTGGAGCAGGTGAGTCATAATTCTGCGCTGCAAACCTCACCCAACTCCTTATAATTCCACTGAGTTGGTGCAATTAGGATGTTTTGCTTTTCCTTGGCATATTAACTATAAATGTTGCAACACAGTAATCTATATTAGTCAACGCACTGCATTTATATTATATGCATTGCATTAATATTAATCAACATATTCCATTAATTTATATTTACCTTACTGTTAACGTGTTACATTCATTTTAATCAATGCATTACATTCAATTAATCCGTGTACTGCATTTATATGCAATCCGACTTATATGCCACCCTGACCTTTTTCCATATGATCAGATATTCCCAATTTTGGAAAGGGGTGCAGCACGATGTAGGCAACATGGGTGGCGTGCTTGCAATCAAAGGCCAAGTAGCTAGATCTCAGAGTTCCAATAGGAACATTTTAAAGACAAGGAGGACGCGTCAGAGTCTAAGCTGAGGATATTTACTTGATAGAGTTCGTTGAAACTCTAGTTCCTCACCCATCTTTGTTGTAAGTAACACACACAAATCCCAAAGTTGGCACATTCATTGGCACAAGTCGTGCTGGATTTTTAATGTTTACGTTTCTATTTGGCATTGGGCAGGGATGAATGAATCGGGCCTTTGGCATTCCAGGGGGGAAAGAGGCAGAGAATGTCCTTGGAGGCCAGCGTTCAAACATGTGCAAGCTGGTGGCTCAGATTTTGACAGTTTTCCAAGCTGGGACGCGAAGGAAGCTTTGAGATCACAATGAGAGATCAAAAGCTGTGCTTTTTGAGGTCTCAAGGTTATGCTGAAGACTGTTGTTTCAGGCCCCGGTTTCTGATATTCCTAGAAAAATCAGCCGGGAATATAGGTGGAAATAGATAGGTGGTTGGTTGGGTGGATGGATGGATGGATGGATAGATGGGGGAGGGAGAGAGAGAGGGGGAGGGAGGGATAATAGATGGATGACAGATATGGATGGATGATAGGTAGATACGATGGATGTATTGATGGATGGATGGAAGGATGGATGGATGGATGGATGATGGATGGATAGATAGATAGATAGATGGGGGAGGGAGAGAGAGGGAGAGAGGGAGGGATAATAGATGGATGATAGATGAAAGATAGAAACGATGGATGTATTGATGGATGGATGAATGGATAGATAGATAGATAGATGATAGATAGATAGATAGATAGATAGATAGATAGATAGGGAGGGAGGGAGGGAGGGATGATAGATGATAAATAAATAATAGATAGAGATGGGTGATAGATAGAGGGATGATAGATGATAGGGGGATGATAGATACATGATGAAGAAAGGAAGGAAGAGAAAAAAGGAAGAGAAGGAAAGAAGGAAAGGAAAAGAAGAAAGAGAAAGAAGAAAAAGGAAAGGGAGGAAGGAAGGAAGAAGAAAAAAGAAAGGATGAAGGAAAAAGAAAGAAGGAAGGAAGGAAGGAAGGAAAGAGAAAGAAAAGGAAGGAAAGAAAGAAAGAAAAAGAAAAAAGAAAGAAGGGAAGGCAAGAGAAAGAAAAGAACAGGAAGGAAGAAAGGAAAGAAAGAAAGAGAGAGAGAAAGATAAAGAAGGAAAGAAAGAAGGAAGGAAGGAAGGAAAGACCTACAGTATTTGATTCTGGAACACCAAGCTCAGTTCTTCCATTGCAGGTTTCAACTAGTTTCCACTGTTTTTTGGTTGTTCATTTCTTTTCCTAGTAGATTCCCTCATGCTGCTTGAATTTCCCAGGCTTTGGGTTTGGCACGCTGCTCTCTCTCTCATTTGTTTTAAAAAAACTATTCTTCTGGCACATCCCAAAAAGTTTTTTTCTTAAAGATTGAAATAATATCGCATTGTCGACATTCCTCCGCTGTGCACATTTCATGGCACATGTTTTGTCGTCAGAATGCTCGGGGCAGAGAGGAAATTACCCCAAGATGAAATAACCTCTTTGAAGTTTCTTCTTTTTAAGCTCCCAGCTTTGAAAAAAATAATAAAAATGGAATGCTGGGTTCATTGGCTTGCTGTTATAAACAATCTTGGAAAACAATTGCATGCCAAGGTTCTTAAGTCAGATTGAAAAAAGGACAGCATTTGATAACTCAGAATTGCATCTTTTTCAGGGGTTTTCACTTATCTTTACATGGGGAAAACATCATAGAGAAAAGTAAAATTATTAGATAGATAGATAGATAGATAGATAGATAGATAGATAGATAGATAGAGGTAGAGGTAGAGGTAGAGGTAGAGGTAGAGGTAGAGGTAGAGGTAGAGGTAGAGGTAGAGGTAGAGAGGGAGGTAGGGAGGTAGATTGATAGATGATAACTAGATAGATATAGAGATAAATAGATATAGAGATAGATAGATAATAATAATAATAATAATAATAATAATAATAATAATAATTTAGATTTGTATGCTGCCCCTCCTAGATAGATAGATAGATAGATAGATAGAGAGATTACACACACACACACACACACACATATATATGTAGGTAGATAGGTAGGTAGGTAAAGATAGATAGATAGATAGATAGATAGATGATAGATAGATAGATAGATAGATGATAGATAGATAGATAGATAGATAGATAGATAGATGATAGATAGATAGATAGATAGATAGATAGATAGATAGATAGATAGATAGAGAGGTAGAGGTAGAGGTAGAGGTAGGGAGGTAGATTGATAGATGATAACTAGATAGATATAGAGATAAATAGATATAGAGATAGATAGATAGATAGATGATGATGATGATGATGATGATGATGATAATAATAATAATAATAATAATAATAATTTAGATTTGTATGCTGCCCCTCCTAGATAGATAGATAGAGAGAGAGATTACACACACACACATACACACACACACACATATATATGTAGGTAGATAGGTAGGTAGGTAGGTAGGTAAAGATAGATAGATAGATAGATAGATAGATAGATAGATAGATAGATAGATAGATAGATAGATATAGCAATAGGTAGGTAGGTAGGTAGATAAAGAGATAGGTAGATAGATGATAGAGAGAGAGGGGGGATAGATATTAGAAATAGATGAGATTTGAGATAGGTAGATAGAGAGAAAGAAAGAGAAAAGAAAGGGAGGAAGGAAGAGAGAGAGAAAGAAAGAGAGAGAGATAGACCAACCATATTTTTCAGAGTATAGGGGGATGGGGTTTGTGCAGTGGAGGAGGAGGATAATGGGGATATTTGGTGTTTTCTGAGTTTGGTTGTTTTCTTGCAGACATTTCATTACCCAACTAAGTAACAGTTTCAGTGCCTGAAGAAGTGACTTACCACTGAATTCCCAACACTGATGATGTTCCCTAGTTATAGACACAACTTCCCTTTCTCTCCCCTCCATCCTCACAGGTAGCACAAACAGCGGATGGCTTAGATGCCGATCTTTGGAAAGATGGCTTGTTCAAATCCAAGGTCACACGATATTTGTGCTTCACGCGGACTTTCTCCAAAGAGAACGTAAGTGGCTTGCTTTTTTGGGGTTTTTTGGCCCAAACATTTTCTTAAAGTCCAAACTTGGGGGAAGAGCTAATAGTCTGTTGTCTGATACTCTAAAGCAGTGGTTAGTTGGGGGAAAGATCAAAAGCAACATGAGAAAATATTATTTTACTGAAAGAGTAGTAGATCCTTGGAACAAACTTCCAGCAGACGTGGTAGATAAATCCACAGTAACTGAATTTAAACATGCCTGGGATAAAGATATATCCATCCTAAGATAAAATACAGAAAATAGTATAAGGGCAGACTAGATGGACCATGAGGTCTTTTTCTGCCGTCAATCTTCTATGTTTCTATGGTTCTATATTCTCATCCTGGGGGTCGGGACCACGTTGGGGATCGAACGACCGTTTCACAGGGGTCACCTAAGACCGTGGGAAAAGACAGGTTTCCCCTGGTGTTAGGGACTAAAGCTTCTATTCTGGCACCTTGGAACAAATTTTTACAATCCCACCAATCAGGCGTTGACAGTGGGTGTTTCCCTCTGACCTTCCTGCCAATCAGCTTAAAGCTCTGTTTGGGAGAATTGGCGCTCGACTTATGGGTTGGGGTCACCACAACATGAGGAACTTTATTAAAGGATCGCGGCATTAGAAAGGTTGAGAACCACTGCTCTAAAGAAAATAAAGAAGGAAAATAAGAAAGAAATGGGGGGAGGGACCCCATTAATGCTTGTTTCTTCTCAGTTTCATTGCCTGATATTCTGGATTTCACTCACCATATGTAAGCGGTCCCAAAGGTGCTTTTTTCAGGAGGCAACTGGCCTTTCAGGAGGCCTCCTGAAATTTCTTGAAGAACTGGACTTCCTTGAAAATGCACCTTTGGGATAAACTATGACCTGGATAGCTGAGAATCTCTACACATTCATAGACAAGCAGCAGATTGGTTCACTCGCCAGTGTGGTATAACAATGAAGGGGTTGAAGTAGGATCAAAGAGTAACATATTTTGACACCCACCCATCCCTCAGTGGCGAAGCTGTCAGTCCAACTGCTTTTGTGAGTTGTGGTTGTGAGAAGGTTGAAGGAGAGCGTGCTTTGGGCATTAAACTATCAGTATAGCTCATTCCCATCGAGACAGTTTGGATTGGCGGTTAAGCCACTGGATAGCGTGAGGTAGTATTTTGTTTCATTTATTTATTTGTTGGTTTGTTTTGTCAAGTACATATTGGTGGTATACAGAGATATAACAATGTTTATTTATTTATTTATTCATTCATTCATTCATTCATTCATTCATTCATTCATTCATTCATTCATTCAATTTTTATGCCACCCTTCTCCTTAGACTCAGGGCGGCTTACAACATGTTAGCAATAGCACTTATTAACAGAGCTAGGCTATTGCCCCCACAATCCGGGTCCTCATTTTACCCACCTCGGAAGGATGGAAGGCTGAGTCAACCTTGAGCCGGTGATGAGATTTGAACCGCTGACCTTCAGATCTACAGTCAGCTTCAGTGGCCTGCAGTACAGCACTCTACCTGCTGCGCCACCCCGGCTCTTGCATTATATTCATGATACTAGTAAGAGAGAGAAACATTAGGACAGGGGACAGTAAACCAGAAATTTAGAAATATAAAAATAATTATTCACCTAACAGTTTATATTTAAATTGATATTTGTATGACTTGAAATATTGTATATATGATTAATATAAGGCGTAGAAATAATAATTGATTTATAGAGAGAAATTAATAACTGAAATAATCAGTTTGGATACCGATTGTTTTTGCCAAGAATTTAAGCGAACGAAAAGGAGTGATTGAATGAATGTTACAATTATTAACCTTTTTTTAAGTGTATATATGAATATACACTTTGCCTCCTTTTCGTTATGTAAGAATAGAATAGAATAGAATTTTTATTGGCCAAGTGTGATTGGACACACAAGGAATTTGTCTTGGTGCATATGCTCTCAGTGTACATAAAATAAAATATACATTTGTCAAGAATCATGTGGTACAACACTTAATGATTGTCATAGGGGTCAAATAAGCAATGAAGAAACAATATTAATAAAAATCTTAGGATATAAGCAACAAGTTACAGTCATACAGTCAACATGGGAGGAAATGGGTGAAAGGAATGATGAGAAAAACTAGTAGAATAGAAGTGCAGATTTAGTAGAAAGTCTGACAGTGTTGAGGGAATTATTTCTTTAGTAGAGTGATGGCGTTCGGAAAAAAACTGTTCTTGTGTCTAGTTGTCTTGGTGTGCAGTGCTCTGTAGCGACGTTTTGAGGGTAGGAGTTGAAACAGTTTGTGTCCAGGATGTGAGGGGTCAGTAAATATTTTCACGGACCCCTTTTTGACTTGTGCAATATACAGGTCCTCAATGGAAGGCAGGTTGGCAGCAATTGTTTATTCTGCAGTTCTGATTCTCCTCTGAAGGCTGTGTCGGTCTTGTTGGGTTGCAGAACCGAACCAGACAGTTATAGAGGTGCAGATGACAGACTCAATGGTTTCTCTGTAGAACTGTATCAGCAGCTCCTTGGGCAGTTTGAGCTTCCTGAGTCGGTGCAGAAAGAGCATTCTTTGTTGTGCTTTTTTGATGATGCTTTTGATGTTAGGTCACCATCTTTAGCCAGGAGACCACGAGAAGCAGAAGACAAAGAGACCAAGAGACCCTGGATTTAGATCAGAAGCCAGGGGACCATGAGTTCTACTCTAGCTATAGGCACCAAAGCCAGCTTCCCGATTTTGGCCGCTGGTCTCTGTCTCTCACTCCAAGAGCCAGAATCAAATAATGGTGAAGGTTTTCCCTTCTCAGCCGTGGAAATTTCCTGGTGGCAGGTAGGGCTTAGTCCTTCCTCAGCCTTCCAAAAGAGTTTGCCAAGAAAGCTGCACGGTCTTGTCTGTGAGTTGCCAAAAGTTTGAGGCCGACTCCAAGGCAGACAACGTTATAAAACTGCTGGTTCCTAATCAGGTTTGTTCCCCATTATTCACATTCTCTTTGGTCTCCGGTGCCAAGATCCTTTTGGGGGGGGGGGGGAGAAAAATGAATCTTGACTTATGCAGGGTGTAAAACCCATTCCTCCCACATGCCCCCAAGCGAAAGATGTTTGCAGAAGACGATGGGCCTCTACTTGCACGATTGACAAAGCAAGGGAGATCCCAGGTACATTTTCGGATGGGAATGTTATGAAACGCAACTGAAACGGCTCTGCTGTAGTTTCTTCTGTGGCATTTAATGAATAAGGAACGGTGTTTGCTTGGATTTCAAGCAGGTTTCTTTGTTCCAACTTGACATGGAGGAAAGATCTCTCTTTTTTTATTATTTTCCTTTGCTTTCTGGACTTTTTGGACCAAGCTTCAAAAAGGAAGCTGATTAGCAAGATGGATGTACCGTATTTTTCAGAATATTAAGATGCATTTTCCCCACCCTAAAAAAATATTGGTGCATCTTATACACCAGTGGTGGCGAACCTATGGCATAGGTACCACAGGTGGAACACAGAAACATATCTAATGGCACACGGGCCATTGCCCTAACTCAGACGGCTAGCTGATGTTTGGCTCACACAGAGGCTCTGGGGGGAAATTTTGGCTTCCAGAGAGCCTCCAGGGGATGGGGAGGGCATTTTTACCCTCCCCGGCTCCAGGGAAGCCTTTGAAGTCTGGGGAGGGTGGAACACGAACCTACTGGGCCCACCAGAAGTTGGGAAACAGGCCATTTTCGGCCTGCAGGGGAGGGACTGTTTTTGCCCTCTCCAGGCATTGAATTATGGGTGTGGGCACTCGTGCATGTGTGATAGCATGCACGCACACCCTTTTGGCACATGAGGGAAAAAATGGTTCGCCATCACTGTTACACACTGAATACAGCCATTTTTGGCTTCCAAAATACAACCATTTTTGGCTTTCAAAATACAACCATTTTTTTGCAAAAATGGGCTACACGGAGGGTTTGGGAGGCCTGCAAATTCTCTTGGGGACTGGGCAGGGCAAAAATGCAATGCATGGTGGGGGGGTTTGGGAGATGAAAAATGAGCCTATTTTTCGCAAAAACTGGGCATGTAGAGAGGCCTGTAGATTGAGATAAGCTGGGGGCTGGAGATGGCAAAATATTTTGGGGGGGATTTACCTCTTCAAAATTTATTATTTATTTTATTTATTTATTAATTGGATTTATATGCCATCCCTCTCCGAGGTCTCGGGGCGGCTTACAACATATAAAAAGAACAATATGACACCCTAAATCCAATTAGTTTAGAATTAATTAATCTAAAACCCCAGAACCATTAATAAACGCTCATTCCCATTCAATCAACTGACATACAGTACATTCTTGGTGCATCTTATGCTCTAGTGTGTCTTATAGTCTGAAAAATACCGTATGTCTTTTCTGCCCAGTCTGTGTAATTTTTCCTATGGTTGTGTTTTAATAAAACTCGAGCTGTTCCCATGCTTTGTAATTTTGGGGGGAAAACCTCTGGAAAGATATGGTTTTCAAATGCTCCTGGAGCAGCATCCCCCCAAATGACATTTTAAGAAATGTCCCAGTCTGATTTATGCTGGTCCATAACCATACTGCAGATTTATTTGATTGATGGATTGATCAGTTGATTATCTGAATGTTTACAATCATTCCATTCTCTTTGCCAATGCTCAAATAGTTGTCATATCTAAGATTTAACCTTCCAAAGCCAAGTTTCTTGACCCAGCACCCAAACTTGAGCTGAAACTCAAATGAGTAGGGATTGCTTGTGAGAAAGTCTGGATATATGGATTGTATTTGTACAATAACCTTATTGGACTGGATGAATGGAATCATCAGATGTCTTGTGTTTATTGAGGCTAGCTCAGTTTTTGATGAATTCTCCACTATTTGCCCATCATTGAGTGTTCTGTCTTTCTTCCAACAGAGTCACTTAGGTAATGTCTTGGTTGACATGAAACTCATAGATGTAAAAGACACTTTGCCCGTCGGCTTCATCCCAATTCAAGAAACTATGGATACACGTAAGTAGAGTTAGTAGCTTTTATTGTGACCAGATCCCCTCTAGATTCAACCAGAGAGAGAAGATTTTCTGGCACACCATCTATGGATTGAGTTGAATTCTCTCTGCTTCCCTCTCGTTGGGTTGCAGTTGAAGATCAACCCATCCCAATCCAGACTAGACAAAGAGAAGTGCAGGTTAAAGATTGAGGTTCAAGGGGGAAAGAAAGCTTTAAAACAATCCTGAACTGTAGAAACATCTTGGTCAACATTCTGCCATCGAGACCGGTGCCTTCTGAGAAGTTCTGGATGAAATTCCCCTTACATATAGTAAGGAACCACCATAACTGGAGCTGAACTTCATCCAATGTAGCTGGATGTCCAAGTGTTGTAATCCTGCCTTTTCCTTGCTAAGATAGCATTTTTCTTTAGGATTGACATTGTACACAAAGTCCACATTTGGCACTTTCGTTCAGCAGAAGTTCCACCAATTTTTAAATGTCCAGATACGGAGAATGAGTGAGAGAGAGAGAGAGAGATGAAAGAGAAAGAGATGACACAGAGAAAGATGAAAGAGAGAGAAACAGGAGGGGGGAGAAAGATGAGAGAGTGAAAGAGATGAGAGAGAAAAAGATGAGAGAGAGAGACACACACACACACAAAGGGGTGAGAGATGAGAGAGAGAAAGAAACAAAGAATGAAAGAGAGAGAGATGAGAGAGAGACATACAGACAAAGAGGGGGAGAGAGATGAGAGAGAAAAAGAGATTATTTGTGGGGAAAGGGTGGGTGGATGGATGGATGGATGGATGATAGAGATAGATAGATAGATGGTTGTTTGGATGGATGGATGGATGGATGGATGGATGGATAGATATTGTGTTTCCATGAAAATAAGACCTTGTCTTACATTCTTTTGAACCCTGAAATAATCATGCTATGCACGATTGGTCTTATTATCAGGGGATGTCTTATTGGGGGGAAAACAGGGTACGTGAGAGTAACCGTTGTTAGTTTTCTTTATCTTCAATTACCTGCAAAGAGAAGAGATTCTTTATACTCCTCCTGTCTTTTTCAGAAGAAACTGCTTTTCGGAAAAAGAGGTTATGCATTAAATTTATACCCCGGGATTCTACAGAGGCTGCTATTTGTGATATCCGGATCCTTGGCCGAGGCAAACAAACTCTTCCACAGTATACGTACATTGGGTATGGAAGTGTTTTCATTTTTCTCTGAAATCAGGACTTTTCCTTGGCTTGTTTGCACGAGGCCTGGTTTCTCCCCCAGTAGGACCTCTGGCTCATTTCTAAACCATTCCTAAAGGGTCTTTGCTGTGTCTTCTATCAACTCAATAAAACATACAATGAATAATTGAGGGAACTGGATATCAAACCAAATAAAATTCAATGGCTTGAAAAAAAGTAAGGTTCTACATTTAGGCAACAAAAACAAAATGCACGGTTACAGTACATGTGGTACCTTGCTCAACTGTAGTAACTGTGAGAGGGATCTTGGAGTCCTGGTGGACAACCATTTAAATATAAGCCAGCCGTGTGCAGCAGCTGCCAAAAAAGCCAACATAATTCTAGGCTGCATTAACAGGGGATAGAATCAAAAATCCACGTGAAGTGTTAATACCACTTTATAAGGCCTTGGTAAGGCCACACCTGGAATGCTGCATCCAGTTTTGGTCACCACGATGTAAAAAGGATGTTGAGACTCTAGAAAAAGTGCAGAGAAGAGCAACAAAGGAGACTGGAGACTAAAACATATGAAGAATGGTTGCAGGAACTGGGCATGGCTAGTTTAATGAAAAGAAGGACCAGGGGAGACAGGATAGCAGTCTTCCAATATCTCAGGGGTGGCCACAATGAAGAGGGAGTCAAGCTATTCTCCAAAGCACCTGAGGATAGGACAAGGTGGGTGGAAACTAAACAAGGAGAGAAGTAAATTAGAACTAAGGAGAAAATTCCCGACCAAACAACTGATCAGTGGAACGGCTTGCCTCCAGAAGTTGTGAATGCTCCAACACTGGAAGTTTTTAAGAAGATGTTGGATACCCATTTGTCCAGAAGATCTCTTGATCAATTTCCAACCATTATTTCTTCTCTGTCCTTCAGGTGCTTTGGGGAATAGCTTGACTCCCTCCTCATTGTTCCACCCCACAAATATTGGAAAGCTGCTATACTGTCTCCCCTTCTCTTTGATAAACTAGCCATGCCCAGTCCCTGCAACCGTTCATTATATGTGTTAGCCTCCAGGTCCTTAATCTTCTTGGTTGCTCTCCTCTGCACTTTTCCTAGAGTCTCAATATCCTTTTTTTATAGTGTGGTGTCCAAAACTGGATGTAATACTCCAGATGTGGTCTAACTAAGGCTTTATAGAGTGGTACTAGTATTTGTCTGGAATGGTTTGGGTCTTGTATTTGAGCAAGGGGCTGGTCTTTTCAAATCCTATTATTTTATATCATATTTTATATTTATATTTTATCTCCTCATCTTCTCCTCCTTCTCTGCCTCCTCCTCCTCTCATTTCTTCTTTAATTTTTCTTCTTTTTCTCATTATTCTTCCTCTTCCTCCTCCTCCTCCTCTTCTTCTTCTTCTACTTCTTCTTCTACTACTACTACTTCTTCCTCCTCCTCCTCCTCCTTCTTCTCTTCTTCTTCTACTACTACTACTACTTCCTCTTCCTTCCTCTTCCTCTTCTTCTTCTTCTTCTTCTTCTTCTTCTTCTTCATTTTCTCTCTTTGTTGAAAAGGGAATTGAACAACATGGGGATCTGGTATCGGATGGGGAAGGTCCCTCGAAACCACGAATCGTCTCAGCCCACCACACCTTCTCCGCAAGCACCAGCCACAACACCAGCTGCCAACCTTCCCAGGTGAGATTTGGGGTTCTCGTTCTTCCTTGGCAATGATGATTTCCAGATGACCCTAAGTTAAAAACTAAGGGTTTTTGAAGCAGAGATTGGCATATGCTTGACTGCTATCTATGGGTACTTTTAAGTTTCCAGATTAAATTCCTAAATTCAAAAACACCCAGTTGCAAGATCCGCTCACAACATTTTACACCCCAGTTCTACGCCTGACCTATTTATCATCCATGTCTGTATTTATGTTCCTTTCTCAGTTGTACTAGCAGCTATGATGTTATGAATTTTTTCTTGAATGGGCAGTAGCATTCAATGACAGGCAGACTGGGAACTTTAAAAGGAGCGATCCTTTGTCCTGCCTAACATTAATTTTGGGATCTTGTTACTTTGACAAACACTTTATTTCTCTTTCTCCTTCTCATCTCCTCCTCCTGCCTACCCCTGCTCTCATTTCTTCTCCTTAATTTTTCTTCTTTTTCTCATTATTTCTTCCTCCTCCTCTTCTTCTCCTCCTCCTCTCCTCTTCTTCTTCCTCTTCCTCCCATTTCTTCTTCTCCTTGATATTTTCCCTTTTTCTCATTATTTCTTCTTCTTCTTCTTCTTCTTCTTCTTCTTCTTTTCCTTCTCCTCTTCATCCTCCTCCTCCTCCTCTTCCTCCTTCCTCCTCTTCCTCCCATTTCTTCTTTTCCTTGATATTTTTCCTTTTTCTCATTATTTCTTCTTCCTCCTCCTCCTCCTCTTCTTCTTCTTCTTCTCCTCCTCCTTCTCCTTCTCTTCTCCTTCCCCTTCTCCTACCCTCCTCTTCCCCCTCCTCTTCCTCCTTCCTCCTCTTCCTCCCATTTCTTCTTTTCCTTGATATTTTTCCTTTTTCTCATTATTTCTTCTCCTTCTCCTCCTTCTCCTCCTCCTCCTTCTCCTTCTCCTCCCCTCCACTTCCCCCTCCTCTTCCTCCTCCTCCTCCCATTTCTTCTCCTTAATATTTTTCCTTTTTCTTCCTCTACTTCTCCTCCTCCTCTTCCTTCTCCCCTTCTCTTTTCTCCTCTTCTCCACTCTCTTTCTCCTTCTCGTCTTCCTCCTCCCCTTCTCCTCTCCCACCCCCGCCACACTTCCTCCACCCACCCACCCCAAACCTTTATCCTTCCAACTCTTTAAGAAGGAGAGTTGACGACGGAGAACGATTTATCAGTAGCCAAAGAGAAAACAAGTTGACATTGGTATTCCGCTCACACCGAATTGTAGACGAGCAGCGGAAACCAAAGATTGGGCGGCCTCCATTTTGTCTGGAAATAACGGGGAGCCTGCTGGGACTGTTCTCCTCTTTGTCATCCCTTTACCCCGTCTCTAAGGCTGGGTGTTCCCACCCCCCACCCCCATAAATATAGACGCACACATAAGATGTTATTTCTTCTCTTCTTCTTTTTCGATAAACCCTCTTTCTGGGCTGTCATTTGAATGCTACTTGTTTTGTCTGCCGCCCGGTGGCGAGAATTAATTGGCATTTGCTCATATTAATGAGCTGCCCCTCCCTTCCCTCCCCACTCGAGATTCTCTTCAAGTCCTAGTAATTAATTGTTAATACGTCTTTTCAGGTCTAACTTTGCCTACTCGCTCGAGTAGGGCGGGAGGGAATAGCCGCCTGACGATCTGCCACGCATTGCAAGCGGCGGTAGAGGTTTGGGTGGGTGGGGGAGATAATCCTCCGCCATGCTTTTTCCTCCCCCTCCTCTCCCCTGCTCCTCCTCCCCCGTTCAGCGGGCGCAGTCCTCACGCATCGTCAGCGCATTCGGCAACAGTGTCAAAACACAACTTCAATTAATCCCCTCTAATTATGGCTCCAGAGAGACTGGCTTTTTAAAAAATTGTTCCTTATTAAAAAGCATCGACGTTTTCCTTTAAAAAATTTTTAGAAAAATATCTGCACTTTTTGTCATGGTCAAAGCAATGGAATTTAATGTTTCCAAATGTAAAATAATGCACTTGGGGAAAATGAATCCTTAATCTGAGTATTGTATTGGCAGTTCTCTGTTAGCAAAAACTTCAGAAGAGAAGGATTTGGGGGTAGTTATTATTATTATTATTATTATTATTATTATTATTATTAATTAGATTTGTATGCCGCCCTTCTCCGAAGACTCAGAGCGGCTGAGAACAGCAGGTAGTGATTTCTGACAGTCTCAAAATGGGTGAAGAGCATGGTCAGGCTGTAAGGAAAGCAAATAGAATGCTTGGCTGCATAGCTAGAGGTATAACAAGCAGGAAGAGGGGAGATTGTGATCCCGCTGTATAGAGCACTGGTGAGACCCCATTTGGAATACTGTGTTCAGTTCTGCAGACTTCACCTACCAAAATATATTGATCAAATTGAACGGGTCCAAAGACGGGCTACAAAAATGGTGGAAAGTCTTAAGCATAAAACTGATCAGGAAAGACTTCATGAACTCAATCTGTATAGCCTGGAGGACAGAAGGGAAAGGGGGGACATGTTAAAGAGTTAAATAAGGTTCAGGAGAGAAGTGTTTTTAATAGGAAAGTGAACCCAAGAACAAGGGGGCATAATCTGAAGTTAGTTGGGGGAAAGATCAGAAGCAAAGTGAGAAAATCTATCTATCTATTTCTTTCTCCTCTATCTAATCAATCAATCAATCTATCTATCTATCTATCTATCTATCTATCTATCTATCTATCTATCTATTTCTTTCTCATCTATCTAATCCATCTATCTATCTATCTAATATCTAATATCTATCTATCTCTACCTATGTCTAATATCTATCTGCCCATCCATCCATCCATCCATCCATCCACTATATCTATCTACTATATCTATTTATCTATCTATCCATCCATCATCATTATCTATCTATCTATCTATCTATCTATCTATCTATCTATCTATCTATCTAGTCATAGTAAGAAATAAATTTCCCCACTCTTCTATCCATCTGTATCCATAATCTATCTATCTGTCTGTCTGTCCGTCTATCCGTATGTATAATTTTATGAAAAATGTCACCCTAATTACATATTCAAATACAATGCCTCTGTCAATAGGGCTCCCTGCTGCTTGAAACTATGATTAATTATATTCCAAATTCTAGCCGCCTCCAATTCATCTCAGTTCTCTTATTGTTTCCCAATTGTTCCTCTCTCTCGCTCGCCATTTCTTTCTCTCTTCCCTCTGCTCCACTTTTGTTCAGGGACTCTTATTTATTTAATTTTATTTTTTTTTAAAAAATGTGCATGTGTGAATATGAGTTTCAAAATTCAAAGTAGTAATTGATTTGCCATATGCTGCCAAGCTGTTGGTGTTTTAACAGTTCAAGGAACTTGGGGGTTATATTAATCTTTTGCCTCCCAATAAATTAGGTTGTTTGGGGTTTCTGAGTGGCACATTTATTTACATGTACAATGAGGGAGGGGAGGGTGAAATTCCCTTTTTTATAGTTTAAAATGATGGTAAAATGTGGCTTTTTAAATATATATATATCTCAACAGGAAACATAGTTTTTAACTGGCAGCAATAATAAGTTTAGGATCTGGATCTGGCTGATGTTTATATTGGTATAAAGTCAATTCATGGCAAAAATTAGGGCAGATTTAAGATTGTTTGTTTGTATCTTGCCTTGATTATTTTTCACAAATAAGTTAAGATGGCAAACATATCTTTCTCCTCTTAATTTTCCCCACAACAACAACCCTGTGATGGACTGGTCCCAAGTCACCCAGCCAGCTTTCATACCTAAGACAGGACTAGAACTCACCGTCTCTCACTTTCTAGTCTGGTGCCAACCACTAGATAAAACTGGTTGTATTATGGTAAAGTTGTCATCTTCTAATTAAGCTCTTGACAACCCAATTTTGCCAATGAAAAATTTTGCCCAGTTTTTCTCCTCCTCCTCTTCTTCTTCTTTTTCCTCCTCCTCCTCCTCCTCCTTCTCCCCCTCTTCCTCCTTCTATTCTTCTTTCTTCTTCTTCTTCTTCTTCTTCTTCTTCTCCTCCTCCTCCTCCTCCCCCTTCTCCTCCTCCTCCTCCTTTTGGACCTGTCCAAATTCTTTTTTGGGATGAAATAGTTATCCCGCCAGAGAAATATTGATTGCATATTCACATATCTTTTTTTTTCTTCTCTTCCTTCCTCTTCCTCCTCCTCTTCTTCCTCTTTTTCTTTGCCTTTTCCCTCTTCCTCTTCTTCTTCTTCCTCTTCCTCTTCCTCTTCTTCTTCTTCCATTCACTTGTATCCGATTCTCCAGTGCTACCCTGAACAAACCTCTGCTGTTTTCTTAGCGACATTTTGGTTTGCCATTGCCTCTTTCCCAGGGCAGGAAGACAGTGACTGGCCCAAGGTCACCCAGGTGGGCAAGATAATCGGTCGAAACCAAATCTCCACGAGAATCGCTGCCTCCCTAATTCGGGGTGGTTGTTCTTGAAATTCAAATGTGCTCTTTTGTCTCTTCTCTTTAGACATATATCGTTGACGCTTCCCGCCAGTTTCCGAGGGAAAGGGCACGGCACCCGGCCGGACTTCGAATACCAGCACTCCAATTTATATGCCATTTCAGGTAAGTGACCAGATCTCCTTTCTCTACATAGCTCCCTCCCTTTGGGCCAGGAAGAATGGATTACAACCATAGCTCAATTGGCTAAAATTACATGATGTTGCTTTAGGCCAGGGGTGTCAAACTCAATGCTCAGGGGGCCCAGATCCAGCTGTGGGGTTCTTAGATCTGGCCCAAGGGACACCTTGGAAACAGCCAAGTCTGCCTCTGCCCGCCAAAATGCCCTGGAAATGCCCAAATGAAGGCTGCCTCTGCCAGCCAAAATTGCAGGGGCCCCCAAGCTCCATTTTGGCTAGCAGAGGGTTGCAGGAGGTAATCACAGCCAAAAACAGAAGCCTGTATTCGCTGTCAGAGCGTTTGGGCTGCCACAGGCGCCCCCAACACAAGTGATGTCGAGCTGGCCACATCCACTCTGGCCACACCCATCCCGTTTCCCCCCTCAAGGTCAAACACAACCCTGTTGTGGCCCTCTATGCAATTGACACCCCTGCTTCTTTCTTAGATATATTTTACTATGAGTATCTCCTCTATAACCTTCATCATGTATTTTTCTATATGTATACCGACTAAAACCCTCATTCCCCATGTATGCCCATGTCACACCAACACTCCGCAGTCTGCATTGGTTTCCGATCAGTTTCCGGTCACAATTCAAAGTGTTGGTTATGACCTATAAAGCCCTTCATGGCATTGGACCAGAATATCTCCAGGTCCGCCTTCTGCCGCACAAATCCCAGCGACCGGTTAGGTCCCACAGAGTTGGCCTTCTCCGGGTCCCGTCAACTAAACAATGTTGTATGGCGGGACCCAGGAGAAAAGCCTTCTCTGTGGTGGCCCCGACCCTCTGGAACCAGCTCACCCCGGAGATCAGAATTGCCCCCACCCTCCTTGCCTTTCGTAAGCTCCTCAAAACCCACCTCTGTCATCAGGCATGGGGGAACTCAACTACCCTTTTCCCCCGTAGGCCTATACAATTTATGCATGGTATGTTTGTGTGTATGTTTGGTTTTAATAAGGGTTTTTTAATTATTTTATACATTAGATTTGTTACATGCTGTTTATTACTGTTGTTAGCCGCCCCGAGTCTACGGAGAGGGCGGCATACAAATCAAATAGATAGATAGATAGATAGATAGATAGATAGATAGATAGATAGATAGATAGATAGATAGACAAACAAACAAACAAACAAACCTTCCGAAAGCGAAAGGGGAAGAGGGACAAAGCTTCTGTCTCCGGATCCTTGTGTAAAAGGTTAGCGGCTAACAGGTGGCGAGGTTCCCCCACCGTATAAAGCCATGTGCCGGCTGTCAGACCCACACAGTCCGCCTGGTTTCACGTGATGGATGGCCTGTTTCCTTCATTAAACCTTCCGTCACTTAAGGAACAATAAGCGGCAGCAGCACCACCACCGATGTGTCGAGATGCTTCCGTGTGTGTGTGTTTCTGCTTTTCCTTTTTTGCAATTTTGCAGATGGCGGGCGCAGCGCTCAAGCATGTATTATGGAAACGAACCTGGTGTCTATAGCATCTTTATTTCCTTCGCAAGAGGAAAAAGGGCCCTTAAATTTCACCCTCATCACGGGACGGGACAGAGGTTCCCCCCTCCCCTTTCATCAGAGTAATTGGTTAGATTAATCAACTTAAACTGAATTTTTTTAATATAATTCTTTTTTTAAAAAAAAAATTTTTAAATACATATTTATATTCCTCACCTTTAAAAAAAAAAAAATCATGTCTTGTCTTTGAGCTTTCCCATGATTTTGTCAAAGTGCGATAATAAATGCAAGTAGAAATTTATTTCCCCCTTCCCCCCACCCACCGTAGACAGCCATAACAGCTTTATCAACAAATAAAGTCATACGGTGAATTAACTGAAATAGGATAAGAAATGCAACTAAAATTGTATTTCTCCCTGCCCTTTCAAGGGTAAATAACTTTTTTTCCTCCCCCTTATTATATGGGTCAGCGATGGTTAACTTTTTTTTCATGTGCTGAAAGTGTGCACCAGCACCCATATTGCAATGCGTCTTTCCCTGCACATGCGTGCATGACACACCCACACCCACTCCCCTGGGCACCCCCCCATCCCTTTTTGGGCCTAGGAGGCCTCCCGAAGCCAAAAACGGGTCATGGGGTGATCATTGCAGCCCCTACCCCATTTTGGGCCTAACAGGATGCAAGGAAGGAAACTTAAGGAAAGAAGGGAAGGAAGAAGGAAGGAAGAGGGAAGGAGAAAAAAGGAAGGAGGAGAAAGGAAGGAAGGAGGGAGGTGTTCTGTCTGGGTTTTCCCAGACCTCCACACCCACTGAAAAATAGCCAGACACTCTGGTAAAATCCAAAAGTAATTTATAGCAGGAAAAAATAAGCACAAAGGAAAACCTGTCTTCACAGCAGACAGGTTACAATACTTTACAACAGGGTCCTGATGTCCAGTCAATTCCAAAAGCTTCTTGCTGGCACACACCCCCAAGGTTTCAAGAGTCCAAGGCACAAACCAGGATTGTAGCCACCAAAGTTCACAAACAGGTCTCACGAATCTCCAAGATAAAACTCCACAAGCCAGGAAGGGTGGGGCCGCCTTTTATCCTTTCCCAAGCACCACACCCAAACCCAGCTGCGACCCCTAATGCTGGAAATATCTGGCCAATTGCGTTCTTCTCTCGTTAGCTCTCCTCTGTCGCATATCTATGAAGTCACTAGCATCTTCCCCCAGGGAATCCAGGCTGCTTGCTGGGGAGAGCTCCCCCTGGTGGAACTCTGGCTGTCCTTCATCTTCAGCCTGGGATTCAGCTTCTTCATCAGTCTGCCCCTCCTGGTCCTCAGCCTCTGAGCCGGACACCGACAGCAAATCAGCCATTCCCGGAGGGGTCCCAGGCTGAACCACAACAGGAGGGAGGAAAGGAAAGAAGGAAGGAAGGGAATAAGGAAGAAAGGAAGAGAAGGAAAGGAAAGGAAGGAAGGAAGATAAGAAGGACGGAAGGAAAGAAGATAGGAAGAAAGGACGGAAGGAAGGAAGGAAGATAGGAAGGAAGGACGGAAGGAAAGGAAGGAGGAAGGAAGGAAGGAAGGAAGATAGGAAGGAAGGACGGAAGGAAAGAAGGAAGGAAGGAAAGGAAGGAAAGAAGGCTGGCTCTCAATGAAATCAAGTTTGACACCCCTGAATTAAGGGATGGAGAAAATCATAACACACTTTAATATTCATTTATAAGCATGCTACATCACCAACAAGACTTATTGAGAGTTAAATCAATAATGTTTCAGTGCATTTCGATGGGCACAAACCTAGACATTGGGTATTTCTTCCCTTTGAATATCAGTAGGATGTAGAAAGTACCCAAATTTCCTTGGCATACCCTTGTGTGTTTTATCAATTCAGTCTCTTTCAAAATTAAACATGAGTAAAATAATGCCATTAATTTGAAACATCTTTAAGCTTAACTTTTCCCTGCCGGATTTACTTTGGTGGTTCTTGCATTATTCCGCTACTAAATCCCAGTCCTTAGCATGTCAGTTTGAGGAGTGCAGATACTCCATCAAAAGTTTCAGACTAAATGGATGAGCTTTTTAATACCTTGGCAGCTTTGGGGAAGTGAAGTTAATAAACAGTGTGTTCCAAGACAATATGTTAATGGCTCCCAGAGGGAGAAAAGTTGGTTTCGCTTCCAAAACCCCCAAAACAAAAGAAGATGGGGGGAAAAAACCCTTGCTTTGGCTTGAAATGCTTGGGTTGCACAAGATGTTTCATCTATCCACAAAAGGCTTTGGGAAGTCTTACGGACAAATCGTACGTTACCCGTACAAAGTCGATTCTTTGTTTGGTCGTGAGAGGTTTTGGCAAGGGGCTGTCCCAAATTCATCTTTTCTTTTCTTCCCGTTGGCTCAATTCTTTCCTTCATTCCTGGCTATTCAAATTGTAAATTGTACCAAGAATCACCCTCCCTTCCCAGTGCAGAATCCTCTTAAAAGATACCTATGCTGGTTGGGATCATTTAGCAATTCAAGAAGGAAAGTCTCAGGTGTAAATGTACTGTACTCGGTAAGAGAAGAAAACATTATACAAATTTCTGTCCACCTCTATTACAAGGCTGACTTCTATATAGTGGTACCTCTACCTAAGAACGCCTCTACTTACGAACTTTTCTAGATAAAAACCGGGTGTTCAATATTTTTTTGCCTCTTCTCAAGAATCATTTTCCACTTACAAACCCGTGCCTCTGAAACTGTAACCGGAAAAGGCAGGGAGAAGCCTCCGTGGGGCCTCTCTAGGAATCTCTTGGGAGGAAACAGAGCCGGAAAAGACGGGGAGAAGCCTCTGTGGGGCCTCTCTAGGAATCTCTTGGGAGGAAACAGGGACAGAAAAGGCAGGCAGAAGCCTCTGTGGGGCCTCTCTAGGAATCTCTTGGGAGGAAACAGAGCCAGAAAAGACAGGGAGAAGGCTCCGTGGGGCCTCTCTAGGAATCTCCTGGGTGGAAACAGGGCCAGAAAAGGTGGGGAGAAGCCTCTGTGGAGGAAACAGGGCCTCCACCCTCCTTGTGGCTTCTCCAATCGCACACATTATTTGCTTTTACATTGATTCCTATGGGAATAAATTGCTTCTTCTTACAAACTTTTCTACTTAGGAACCTGGTCACGGAACGAATTAAGTTCGTAAGTAGAGGTACCACTGTGTTCAGCTGAGGGAGAATCTAGTGTCTTCAGTTATGTAGTTGCAGAAGTCGTTGTTGACTCTTGCATAATAAAAACTGTAGCAGGTGTTGAATTTCATCAGATAAGCAAACTGTTGCTCGTCTCTGGTCTCCAGAGCTATTTCTCTCTCTCGTGCACCAAACCTGATGGTTATGGTCTATGGCGACAGCCTTAATTTAAGTGGGTCCTGTGTTTTGGGTTTCTCAGAGCCAGGATTAAGGGCAGATAGAAGATGTGGGCTCCGTGGTGCTTTCTGAGCTTGATTGTTTTGTTGCAGGCATTTCATTACCCTACTAGGTAATACTAGCAGTGCTTACAGGGGAGTGTGGTATGTGGAAAGGAGGAGAGGATGCCCTCTGAGCTTGGTTGTTTTCTTGCAGGTGTTTCACGACCCAACTAGGTAATACCGCTCATGCCCTCATCACCTCGAGGTTCGACTACTGCAATGCTCTCTACATGGGGCTACCTTTGAAAAGTGTTCGGAAACTTCAGATCGTGCAGAACGCGGCTGCGAGAGCAATCATGGGCCTACCTAGGTACGCCCATGTCTCATCAACACTCCGCAGCCTGCACTGGTTGCCGATCAGTTTCTGGTCACAATTCAAAGTGTTGGTTATGACCTATAAAGCCCCACATATGTATATATATATATTGTAATCATTGCAGTTGACCTTGTACCTTTCTGAATCATTTTTTTTTGTTCTGATTTCAAAAATATATATAGTTTTTTCCGTAGTAGGTATAGCATCATTATTATAAGGTATAAGGAAATATACTGGCAACATTAAGAAAACAGTAATTACCACACACGTTGAAAATGTAGAAATAACGTAATAACAAAAATGCTTCTACATCGGAAACTTTATGTGATAGAGCAAAACTAAGCATATTCTAGGAATCGGCACATCAAACTCCAATAAAACCTTTGCTGATGGTTTTTTTTTGTGTTGATAAATAAAATATATTTATATATTTATATATGTGTGTGTGTGTGTATGTCACATGTTTTTTTGCTGAATTTGAAAATTACGGGAGACTAGGATAGATCTATTTCGGACTTATTTTGGCCTCATCAGCTAGCCATACCCTCACTGGGACTTGAACCTGCAACCTTTGCCTTGCAAGGCAGGGAATTATTTATTTATTTATTTATTGGATTTGTATGCCGCCCCTCTTCGTAGACTCGGATTAAAGTCTACGTAGACCTAGAATTAACCTCTAGGCTACAGTATCCAATCCCTTCAGCTCTGCACCAGGGAAGGTTTACATATTTTTGTGTCGAATCACCCTGGTGTATTGAAGGAACATCACAGCTCCTTTTTTGCCTCTCGGCAATATATATGTATATATATATTGTGTTGATAAATAACTAGTGTTATTTACAAGTGGCTTGTAACCCTACTCTCTTGTAGCACCGGTGGTGGTTATGGAAGAAGCCATCTTTATATTCAAAAGGGGAACTCAGTGCGTTAACTATGGTTGCAGACCTGATTTCCAAGGGATCCTGGTTATTATCTACCAGACATGGGTCCTTGACTGGTGCCCCTCATCTGGACAATTTGGGTGTCCCCAAAGGAGCACTGTGCTTCAAAAAGGGAACGAACGGAAAACCAAAGTTCAATGTATAAGCTTCCTTGCCTGTAAAGAACATGATCCCAACCAAGAAAGAATCTGTCAGTTTGCTGCAAAGGAGCTAATTATCCAGGAGATTTCTCTCATTGTTGTCTATAACACAATGAGCCATGCCAGGCTGAGCTCTTTTGTTTGCTAGCTGTGAACTGCTTCTTGTTCTGCTCCCTCCCCTCCCGCTCTTTGCTTGCCGCCTTCCGATGTTTTATGGCATTAAAGGGCTTAGCTCTCTGCTGACAGTGCAGCTGCTGTTCAGGATTGTTGGCTCAGCTGCAAGATCAGAAGGGACCCGTGAGGTCAGGTAGCCCAGCCCTCTCTTCAGCTTCAGGAGCTCCTAACCGTGCTGCTTGGAGAGGTTGGGATCTTAGCCGTGGGTTTGCAAAAACAGCCTTAACCAAGAAGGTCACGCGCTGAGCATATGTGTTCACTCTGGGTGAGCAGCCGTCAAGCGCAGGGAATTGGGAGCCGAGGTGGTTTGAATGAATGCCACACACGCTAATGCTTTCTACAAGAACCTGAACTACTAACAGTCAAATTGGTGGTAGATAACAGTCAATGGAATTCAAGATGGGCTGGACTGAATAGAATATAGAATAGAACAGAATAGAATAGAATAGAATATAGAATAGAACAGAATAGAATAGAATAGAATAGAATAATGGAATGAAGAATAGGATAGAATAGAATGGAATGGAATAGAATATATTATAGAAGGTAGAATAGAATAGAATATAGAATAGAATGCAGAATAGAATAGAAAGCAGAAGAGAATAGAATGAAGAATAGAATAGAATAGAATGTATAAATATAAATATATATTTATATTTAATTGGATTTGTATGCCGCCCCTCACCGAGCACTCAAATAGAATAGAATGCAGAATAGAATAGAATAGAAGAACAGAATAGAATAGAATGCAGAATAGAATAGAATGCAGAATAGAATAGAAGAATAGAATAGAATAGAATAGAATGCAGAATAGAATAGAATATAGAATAGAATAGAATAGAAGAACAGAATAGAAGAACAGAATAGAATAGAATGCAGAATAGAATAGAATATAGAATAGGAGACTGATGACATGTTTGACCCCTCCTTCAGCCTGGTCATCTCCTACAACAGGCTGTACGGGTAGCATTTCACCCCTGTCTTAATTTTTAAATGGATATATTCTGCAACCCAGATTATGGGTTAATTCCTTAACGAATGCTGATTAAACACGCCAAACCAGTATGATCCAGGATAAGAGAAGGTTGTTGACAATACATCTTTTCGTTTGGCCTCCTTTGTAAGGGGTGAACTCCTGACAGCGGTGTGACATCTGGTTGTCAGCAATATGGTGATGAACTTTGATCTCCTCTTAGGAGTGGTATAAAATGATTTGTTTGTAAGAGTTATTTGTAGTTATCTGGGCAGTTCCGTTTTATGTCTTTTAGATTTTTATGCCTTCTAATTGTACATATGGATTTTGTCAGCTGGCCAAAGTCTATTGGAGTGGCTGCCCATAACAAAGTTAATGAAACATATAAATTAATGTTCTCACTGGAGGATTTCAAATTGCCCATTTATGAATGTGAAAAGCATTGTGCATTTAAAAAAAAACTGGGGTAAAACTAGGAGGCGGCTTGTGCATTTTGGGAAGAGAATCGAAGTCTTCTGCTAGGCTCTAAACTTCCTTGACCGATAGTTGATGGATTCCCTTAACATATTCCTCTAAAGAGGCATCACCTCTTGTAATGTTTTGGGTGGTGGTAGAATTAGTTCAACAATCAGTGATGAAACTCAACCATGTTTGATCTCTATGTGGACTTCCAAGCTGTTACGAAGTTATCAGGGGTAGCTGACATATTTTGTTTACATTTTATTGAATATAAATATTAAAAATGCATTGAAAACATTGATTCACATACTTCAAACTTATACAAACACGACATAAATACATACAAATATACAAAACAAAACAAAAAACCCTTCTAAACCCTTTCTGTTGTTATATTCCAGTCAAACTGTATTCCTTTTACAGTTCTTAACTTTCAATCTATTTCATCATTAATATCAAATATTTCAATATCTACTATATATACAATATAATAGGAGTACAAACATTATTATTTATTCCTTATATCTCTATCTCTAGCTTTGCACACTTCAGATCTCTCCTTTTCCCTCCACTCTCTAATTTCTTCCTTTCCTCTATCCAGCTAAAAAACATGTTCCAGCTTTCGTAAAATTCTGTATCTTCTTTGTTATTTCATGTATATTTTAATTTGTCCAATTCCGCACACTCTAATATTTTTTAATAATAATCTTATCACTTGGTGTTTCATTCTCTTTCCAGTATTGTGCCATTACTATTATTGTTGCTGTAAGAATATGTTGTGTAATGCAGTGTTTCCCAACCTTGGCAACTTGGAGATATCTGGACTTCAACTCCCAGAATTCCCCAGCCAGCATTTGCTGGCTGGGGAATTCTGGGAGTTGAAGTCCAAATATCTTCAAGTTGCCAAGGTTGGGAAACACTGGTGTAATGTACCTATACTTTTCCCCTAGATTCTCCTCAAATATACCTAATAAAAATGCTTCTGGTTTCATATTAATCTCTTGAGGGGCAGCCGACATTTTTATATGTCTCTTTTAAAATGCAGCACAAACTTTGGGAAAGAGTGGCCAGGCCAAACGTCCATTTAAAAAAAAAAGTAAAGTCCAAATTCCAAGATAACCCTTGGCATGGAAATATCCAATATCCAGCTGATGTTTTGAGCAGTAGCTTTTTTCCAACTCTTGGTTCTAAAGAAATAGTTTGGCATTGATTAATGAGCTAAGGTGGTACTTTGAATAGGGTAGCTTCCCTTGGAAAAAGGGAATGCCAAAATTCCTCAATTCTCTTTCCATTCCTATTGTGTGCTGTTTTGTTTTGTTTTCTTCTTGTTGTTGTGTTGGCCTCCCCCACAAAACAGCCATATGCTTCCTGCCACAATATTATGTGGACTTCAATTGCCTTGGTTTTTTGGCGTTGTTTTTTTTTAATAAATCTTTTTATCTGCCTTCGATGGAGAAAGACAATTTAATCAACGCTTAGTCGTGTCTTTTCATCCCAAAACTATTGTTTTGATTCATTATACACCCCTCACACACCGTTCACTTTTCAAAGATAATTAAATAGTTTGCACGGCCCAGTAAACTACCTTTGTTAACATGGATAATTTTGGAATGGGGAGGAATGCTGTTGTTTTAATTTGCTGTGGAATAATTCCCTTTAGCTTCACTGGGGTGGACGGTTTTTGCCTTCTGCTTATCGGGTTGTGCTGTTCCGTTGCTGGATTTCTCTTTTATCATATCCCTGCTGTTTTGTAATCCCATTCTAGCCATATTTGGATGCTTCTATCTATCTATCTATCTATCTATCTATCTATCTATCTATCTATCTATCTATCTATCTATCTATCTATCTATCTATCTATTATCTATCTATCATCTATCATCTATCTATCTATCTATCTATCTATCTATCGGTCTTTATTCGCCTCAGGAAATCTCAGTGTTAGTATTTATCTATCCATCTTTACCTATCTATCTATCTATCTATCTATCTATCTATCTATCTATCTATCTATCCTATCTACCTACCTACCTAAAGGGAACACTTAAACAACAGAATGTAACTCCAAGTAAATCAAACTTCTGTGAAATCAAAGTGTCCACTTAGAAAGCAACACTGATTGACCATCAATTTCACCTGCTGTTGTCAGCACATTCAACTTTGTACAGAACAAAGTATTCAATGAGAATATTTTATTCATTCAGAACTAGGATGTGTTCTTTGAGTGTTCCCTTGATTTTTTTTTTGAGCGGTGTATTTATAGTTCAGGGTTGAAATGGACAGTCTTTGCTGTTCTCTGAGCTTAGTGGTTTTCTTGCAGGTGTTTCATTACCAAACTAGGTAACATCATCAGTGTTGCTCCTTCCTTCCTTCCCTCTTCCCCTTCTCCTCTCCAGAAACCCCACACCTAGCACTGATGATGTTACTCAGTTTGACAATGAAATGTCTGCAAGAAAACAGCTAAGCTCAGAGAGCACCAAGGACCTCTCATTTCCGCTCTGAGTCACAAATAATTTTCTTTAATATATATATACCTGTAATTTTTGAACTATAAGACCTAGAAGATTGACGGCAGAAAAAGACCTCCTGGTCCATCTAGTCTGCCCTTACACTACATTTCTTGTATTTTACCTTAGGAGGGATCTATGTTTATCCCAGGCATGTTTAAATTCAGGGACTGTGGGTTTACCAACCACGTCTGCTGGAAGTTTGTTCCAAGCATCTACTACTCTTTCAGTAATAGATGCTTGGAACAAACTTCCAGCAGACCTGATCGGTAAATCACACCGGTGTATAAGATGCACCAGGATTTGCTCTCCTCCAGCCCCCTGGAGTACTCTGCACGCCTCCCAAATCCTTTGTGTGCCTGTTTTTGTGCAGAGTGGGGCTTCGGGCTGCTAAAAATGGCTGTATTCAGTGTATAAGATGCACCATATTTTCACCCTCTTTTAAGGGAAAAAAACTTCATCTCCTACTCTGACAAGGTTGGCTCAGCCTTCCATCCTTCCGAGGTGGGTAAAATGAGGACCCAGATTGTTGGAGGGCAATAATCCGCTTAGGGGCTGTAAAAGCACTATGAAGCGGTATATAAGACTGAAAGCTATTGCTATATATTCCATTGTTTTATGCGGCCACTTGACTTGGCATATAAGTAGCTCTCAGATCATGCATATTTTGTATTAAAGAGTAATATGGTGCTTTTTTAAAAAAAAAAGTCTATACAGTGTTCCCTCGATTTTCGCGGGTTTGAACTTCACGAAAAGTCTATACCACAGTTTTTCAAAAATATTAATTAAAAAATACTTCGCTGGTTTTTTCCCTATACCACGTTTTTTCTCGCCCAATGACGTCATATGTCATCGCCAAACTTTCATCTGCCTTTAATAAATATTTTTAAAAATAAACTTTAATAAATAAACATGGTGAGTAATAATCTAAATGGAATGGAAAATTGCAGTTTAGGGGTTTAAAGTGTAAAGGGAAGGCTTGTGATACTGTTCATAGCCAAAAATGGTGTATTTACTTCCGCATCTCTACTTCGCGGAGATTCAACTTTCGCGGGCGGTCTCGGAACGCATCCCCCGCGAAAATCGAGGGAACACTGTAATGCTTTGTCACTTGTTTGCATGGGGGAAAGAAATA
Organism: Erythrolamprus reginae; assembly: GCF_031021105.1. Classification (NCBI taxonomy): domain Eukaryota; kingdom Metazoa; phylum Chordata; class Lepidosauria; order Squamata; family Dipsadidae; genus Erythrolamprus; species Erythrolamprus reginae. The sequence continues at coordinate 4,905,213 of NC_091957.1, forward strand.
GTTCAACCCAACTAATCCATTCTGGAATAAAGTTCTTTCTTCAAACCCCCCCACCCCAGCCATCACCCCAATTTGCAATTCCGTGCTTGGTTAATTATCCCCAATGGTGTGGATATCGTGTTCCCGATGTAGCGAAATGTCTTATTAAGAATGTGCCTTTGCTTCTGCTCAGCTAGCTGTTTTCTCTTTCTCTGTTCTTTTATGAAATAGGATGCTCCTATGCCAGTTGGATATTTAAACAGTTATTAACAGGATGACAATTAACAGATTGCTGATTTTTATTCCCCCCACCCCAAAAAAAAGAAAGAAAGAAGAAGTGGGGAGGGTAACACCGCCGACAACCTCCTTCAAAATGGAGAGCATTTTGTAAAAGTATTGCCACGCCACAATGGCAGCGAATTCTGATTTCCCGGAACTGATATTAGACTCCTTATTAAACTATGTACATCTGCTTTTAATTTAGTCCAAATAATTGGAAAATGCAACGAAGCTTTCCAATTAAAACAGGGGCTTTATGCTGTTTAATAATACCCCCATAATATTATAGCTTATGAAATGACAGGTGAGTTGCGCGGAAGGATGAATAAAACATAAAGGCAGCAAAATAAGGACAGGGGGAAAACCCGAGACAGTTGCTGGGGATTTTAAATGCTCGGTGTAATTTGCATATATTAATCTCTCTCTTTTTTTTTTTTTGCTCAGCCTTAATCGTGCATTCTTCAGCATCTGAAGTTAAAACAGCGTTGACAGCCGAGAGCACATGTAGTTTTTTCAAGGATTTATGACTTGTATAATTTCTGATCTTTAATAAGCAGATATGACTGATCCTCATAGTTCTATAGAAATCGTTTAATTGTTCCAGATGGCATGTACTGATTATGCAAAATTACTTTTCACACAATTCTCTCTTCCCCTCTCCTACCCCCCTCCCCTTTTCTCCTTCCCCCCCCCCCCCCCAAAGTCTTGTATACGATGTGCTTGATGGAGTTCGGAGTAAAATTAAAAACAAGTTTTATAGAGCCTTATCGCACGGTTTTATGGCGTGTTAAAGCACTCACATGCGTGCGCATATACACACCGAGGAACTGAATTTAATCTCTTCCGTTATTTTGACCAACGTTTGGTGTGGCGTAAATGGAGAACTTGTGTCTTTCTCCTTTCCTTCCCCCCCCCCTTTTGTCTCCTCTTAGGAAGGTTTTTGTTCCTGACGGTGTCACTAATGCTTTTTTTAAAAAAATAGCAGAATAAAGAGGGGGGCTTTATATATATAAAAAACCTGCTGAAAAATAATAGGGTACCTAATTTGTACGCTGAGTTAAATATTCAGAGGAAATGTTCACACCTCTGGCGTTGATGCTGCGTGGCGCATAAATGAAAACAAAGCTGCCTGTGATAGTTTTCCCCTCTTGTCAGGAAGGATTTTCTTTAAATAACTGGAAAGGGGCGTGAAGTTGTGTTTTAATGCGGCTTTATGTTTTTATCTCAGAAGTTCAGGGCTTTGTTTTCAGTTGGCTATCTAGAATTTTCAAAACTGAGCAGGCCTTTTTGTAAAAACTTCTGGTTCATGGCTGGACCCATCCAAAATCTTTTTTGGGGGGTGAAGTAGTTACCCCATCTCCAGAGAAATATTTATTGCATATTCAATTCTCTCTCTGCTTTCTTCTTCTTCTTCTTCTTCTTCTTCTTCTTCTTCTTCTTCTTCTTCTTCTTCTTCTTCTTCTTCTCCTCCTCCTCCTCCTCCTCCTCCTCTTCTCCTCCTCCTCCTCCTCCTTCTCCTCCCTCTTCTCCACCTCCTCCTTCTTCCAAATGTTTTATTTTGTTCAAAAAAATAAAATAAAATACAAAGCTCCAAAAAAAATTAAGAATAGAAAAAACAAACAAAAAAACCACAAAAACAAGCAAGACATTTAAAAGGTGCATTGAAAATAAAAAGAAAAAAAACCTAACACCTTGCTTGCTTTGTGTTTTTTATGCACTCAAAAGCCCAATTGGGCATATTATCAGAGGTTGTCTTATTTTTGGGGGGGGGGGGGGGGGGCAGGGTTTTATTTGGCCAAGTCAGGTGTAATTTGGCATGACCCACTATGTAGGACTGGTTTGCGAAATGGGGAGAACTTGCAGAATTTCCTGAGATGGATAAGAAGATGACTTCTCAGATTAGGGAAAGGTCATTGTATCTGCTTTTATGGGTGATTGGAGATCCCTTACGGATTTTTTCTTTTGTGAAAAATGAAGCTGTGATTTATGGTTTTGACAATTCGGTGGGATAGAATATAGAAAGAATATAGTTGTGATGTAACTTCAGAGAGACAGGTTAAAATATAATTGGGCTTATAGCCGTTGTAAAGAATATGGGAAGTGACTTCTTTTTGCTGTTGTATCTTCCTGTACATGTTGTTTTCTTTCTTTCTTTTTCCTTTCTTTCTTTCTTTCTCTCTCCCTCCCTCCCTTCCTTCTTTTCAGTCTTTCCTTCCTTCCTTCCTTCCTTTCTTCCTTCCTTCTTTCCTTATGGTCCTTCCTTCCTTCTTTCTGTCTTTTGGTCTTTCCTTGCTTCCTTCTTTCCTTTCCTTCCTTCCTTCCTTCCTTCCTTCTTTCTGTGTTTTGGTCTTCCCTTCCTTCCTTCTTTTTAGTCTTTCCTTCCTTCCTTCCTTCCTTCCTTCCTTTCTTCCTTCCTTCCTTCCTTCCTTCCTTTTGGTCCTTCCTTCCTTCTTTCTGTCTTTTGGTCTTTCCTTGCTTCCTTCTTTCCTTTTCTTCCTTCCTTCTTTCCCTTCCTTCCTTCCTTCTTTCTTTCTGTGTTTTGGTCTTTCCTTCCTCCCTCCCTCCTTCCTTCCTTCCTTTCTTTCATTCTATCTTTCATTCCTTTCTTTCTCTCTTTTTCCCTCCTTTCTTATTTCCCTCTCTCCATCCCTCCATTCATTCATTCATTCCCTACTTCTCTCCCTCCCTCATTCAAAACAGGCAGAGTACAATACCTTTTTCACAAACTTCCTTCACACCACAGGTGTAACTATCCGTTAGAGACGTTGCAACCATATTAATGCAACATGGCAAAGTTTGATTGGGGTTCAGCTGGATTGTGGGAACACAACCGCTAAGAAAGGCCAGGGAGAAAACCTACCCCGGGGCCTTGCAAGTGTGAATGGTGAGCTTGCCTAGTTTGATACGTCAGTAATCACTGCAGAGTAGAGCAGAGCTCAGCAGATGGGGCAGCGGCTGTTGGAAACGAAAATCTGTCACAAAGTTTTGTCTCCAGATACAAACGCAGACTTTTCCAGCCTTCCGTTTAGCGTCCGACTGCAACTCCCACGTTCCCAGTTGCTTACAATCATCCGAAACCTCGAGTGAGAATTGTAGTCAGAAGCAGCAGGCTGGGGCGTTAGCTTTACTAGATAAATGGTCAAAGCAATGGAAACTGCAGTTTAATGTTTCCAAATGTAAAATAATGCACTTGGGGAAAAGGAATCCTCAATCTGAGTATTGCATTGGCAGTTCTCTGTTAGCAAAAACTTCAGAAGAGAAGGATTTAGGGTTGTGATTTCTGACAGTCTCCAAATGGGTGAACAGTGCAGTCAGGCGGTAGGGAAAGCAAGTAGGATGCTTGGCTGCATAGCTAGAGGTATAACAAGCAGGAAGAGGGAGATTGTGATCCCGCTGTATAGAGCGCTGGTGAGACCCCATTTGGAATACTGTGTCCAGTTCTGGAGACCTCACCTACAAAAAGATATTGACAAAATTGAATGGGTCCAAAGACGGGCTACAAGAATGGTGGAAGGTCTTAAGCATAAAACGTATCAGGAAAGACTTCATGAACTCCATCTGTATAGTCTGGAGGACAGAAGGAAAAGGGGGGACATGACCGAAACATTTAAATATATTAAAGGGTTAAATAAGGTTCAGGAGGAAAGTGTTTTTAATAGGAAAGTGAACACAAGAACAAGGGGACACAATCTGAAGTTAGTTGGGGGAAAGATCAAAAGCAACATGAGAAAATATTATTTTACAGAAAGAGTAGTAGATGCTTGGAACAAACTTCCAGCAGACGTGGTAGATAAATCCACAGTAACTGAATATAAACATGCCTGGGATAAACATAGATCCATTGTAAGATAAAATACAGAAAATAGTATAAGGGCAGACTAGATGGACCAGGAGGTCTTTTTCTGCCATCAGACTTCTATTTTTCTATGAACCCGGAGGCTGCAGTTCTTGTAGTCTGGAATAAACCCTCTTCATCCACCAAACCTTCCTCTCAGGAAAATAAACAGGCCTGGATGGTAGGAGAAGTACGCCACCCTACGTCCTTTTGTAGAAAGGCAGGGGGGGGATTAAAAACAAAATAATAATTTGATGTTGAAAAGTGGGGTGCCGTTCTATTATGCTATCTCTGAACTCTTCAATTAATCAAGAGTAAATTGCCTGGGATGCACGCATCCATTTGGAACCACGGCTGTTGCAAAGCCCTGTTATTGCCACCATTTCGGTATTAAGCAACGTTTCAGAAACCAAATCAAACACCCAACCCCAAGCCAACCTCTTTTTTTCCTTTTCAGCAGATAGGGTGAATAGCCTTAATTTCCTACCAGCGAAAAGAAGGGGCTAATAATTACATCGTTAATTGGCATCTGATGGGGGGGGGGGAAAAGAAAAAAGAAACCACCACCAAAACGAAGAGGCTCTTAATTATAAAGTGCTATTTCCCTAATAGCTACAAGAGTTGGGCATTTGATCCATATGGAAATTGCTGGCTATTATTAGCTAATTAGCAATTACGTTGATGGGGGCATCATGTTTTGGAAGAATTTGCATGAGCAAATAAAACATAGCCCACGCGGAAAATGCATTGCTCTCTCAATGTTTCTCAGTAGTTTCTCTTTTTATGATTTCTCCTTTCCTTCCTTCCTTCCTTTTTCCTTCCCTCTCTCTTCTCCTCCCTTCCTTCCTTCTTTCCTTCCTTCCTTCCTTCCTTTTTCCTTCCCTCTTTCCCTTCCTTCATTCCCTACCTTCCTTTTTCCTTCCCTCTCTCCTCTCCTCCCTTCATTCCTTCCTTCTTTCCTTCCTTCCTCCTTCCTTCCCTCTCTCCTCTCCTCCTTTCCTCCCTTGCTTACTTCTTTCCTTCTTTTCTTCCTTTTTTCTTTCCTTTTCTCTCTGCTCCTCCCCAACCATTTGGAAAATGCACTTCTGGTTTGCCCATTGTGCTGTTTTTTTGCACTCCGAGGCTTCAGGAAGCTGCTCTGAACCCTCCAGAGTGCAAAGAATTGGCAAATCGGAAGTATGTTTTTCCAGACTTCTGGTTTGTCCATTGAGCAATATTTTTTTTTTGCCTGCGGGGCTTCAGGGAAGCTTCCCCGAGCATCTGGAGGGTGAAATGGCCTTTCCCAAGACCAAAAATCAGCTGGCATCGGGTCAGATTACCTACAGGACCACCTTCTTCCACATGAGTCCCAGCCACCAGTTAGGTCCGAGAGAGTTGGCCTTCTCCGGGTCCTGTCAATTAGACAATGTCGCTTGACAGGGCCTAGCAGAAGAGCCTTCTCTGTGGGGGGCCCAGTCCTCTGGAATCAGCTCCCTCCAGAGATTCACACTGCACCCACCTTCCTCACTTTTCGTGTGAGTCTGAAGACTCAACTATGCCACCAGGCTTGGAGCAATTAGATCTCAGCCCCCTAGCCGAGATATGATTGTTGTTGAATGGGTATGACTGTTTTTTAACACGGCTGGGTTTTTTAGATTGTTTAAGTTTAATTTAATTGCATTTAGTTATTGTAATTGTTGTTTTTATATGTTGTAAGATGCCCCAAGTCCTCAGAGAGGGGCAGTATATAAATCCAATCAATCAATCAATCAATCAAGTCTCGCGTCCCCTCCAATATGGCTCAGCCTGCCACCTTTGGCATACGTGCCATAGTTTCGCCATCATGGACATAGATAGAATGGTGCTCTTGTTATTCCACTTGTAATACATACGTACGTACATACATACATACATACATACATACATACATACATACATATATACATACAGTGATACCTCGTCTTACGAACCCCTCGTCAGACAAAGGTTTTGAGATACGAACCCAGGGTTTAAGATTTTTTTGCCTCTTCTTCTGAACTATTTTCACCTTACGAACCCGCCGCCGCTGCTGGGATACCCCGCCTCCGGACTTCCATTGCCAGGCGAAGGCTCCCCTCACAGGGAAATCCTACCTCCGGATTTCCATTGCCAGCAAAGCACCCGTTTTTGCGATGCTGGGATTCCCCTGCAGCATCGCAAAAACGCGGAAGTCCAGAGGTGGGGTTTCCCATGGAGGGGAGCTCAGGGGAATCCCAGCAGTGCAAAAATGGGCACTTCGGCTGGCCAAAGGGGTGAATTTTGGGCTTGCACGCATTAATCGCTTTTCCATTGATTCCTATGGGAAACATTGTTTCGTCTGTCAAAATTTTCATCTGACAAACCTTGTCCCAGAACCAATTAAGTTCGTAAGGCAAGGTATCACTGTACATACCTACCTACCTACATACATACAGGGGGTGGACAGAAAAATGGAAACACCTTGCAGCTCTTCCATGGAATCCAGATTTGTGAATCTCCCTTTGAACAGTTTTTATGGAAACTGGATTCTGTACGTGTCTATTGAGCTCTGCAGTGATTTTAGGAGCAGTGGTCTTGCGATCCGCTCTAACAATTCGCTTTAGAGTCCGACGGTCTCTCTCAAACAACTTCGACTTTCGACCAGACCTGTGCTTGGCTGAGGACATTTTCCCGTCTCTTTTAAAAGCAGTCATTACTTTTGAGACATGACCTCTTGAAACACCAAACATTTGGACACTTTCTGTTACACTTAGCGCCTGCCATTCAAGCACCAACAATTTGGCCTCTTTCAAAGTCGGAGAGGTCTGCCATTTCTAGAAGGTTATAACCAATTTCCTTAAATTTCTGTAAACAAAGGTATTTTTAAAAATCATATCAAATAACAGAATTAAAAAAACAACATTAAAATATGTCAAGTTTTGATTGATTCGAACATGCTCAAACATTATGACACCAAAAAGTCAAGTGTTTCCATTTTATTGTCCACCCCCTGTACATACATACATACATACATACATACTTCCTTGCCACATTGGGCTCTGCGATTGCTTCTTCATTACTCCTGTTTATCCCCTTCTACACCTTTAACTGGCACTCAACGTTTGCTTTAAGATAGCCCCACATCCATCGCTCTCCTTCAACTTCTTGCGGTTCGCCTCTCCATGTTTATCTTCATTCCGGCCGGGCGGAGTGAAGAATGACCGCCTGGATTTAAAGATTTCCCAGGGCCAGCTTGACTTTGGCTAATCTGGTTAGAGCAGGCTGCCAAGGCAAGCTCCATTGGTACACAGCAGATGGCAAGGGCCCAGCCCCAAAATAAACGGCACTCTATCTTTGCCATCTCTTCCGACGATCCATCAAAGAGCTCTCTTAGGCTTGGGGATTAAATCTTTTGCTACGTTTTTTTGTGTTTTTTAAAAACTTTCTCGCCACCTTCTGTTTATGCGTCCCGGATTTCTAGCAAACTAACGATAGTTTATGGCACAGAGAGAGAGAGAGAAAGAGACAGAAGGAGACTCTAAAGCGGGGGGGGGGGGGGGGCAGAGTGGGGATAGATCAACCTTCTCTTCCGTGTTTCTTCTCTTTCTGTTCAAGGGAAACTTCCAGGAGCTGAGAATTGTGGAGTCTGGAGTCTTTTTGGACAGTAATTGTCGTCAAAGTGCAAACCTTGAGGCTTAGTTAAAGTGAACGCCCCAACACTGGAAGTTTTTAAGCAGATGTTGGATAACCATCTATCTGGAGTAGTATAGGGCTTCCTGCCTAAGCAGGGGGTTGGACTAGAAGACCTCCAAGCTCCCTTCCAACTCTTGTTGTTATTGTTGTTGTTGTGATTATTATTGTTATTTCAACAATACAACACAGAAAACCAGATCACTAACTATGCTGGATTTCGTATTTCATCACCAGTCGGGCGCTTCCGAAACACCTAGGACTGCGTGATGAAGTGGCGAATTATGTGTGCCAATCCCAGTCAAGCAGCCTTTTGCAATTGACAGATGGAGATTTTGTCAATTCCGATGGTTTTCAAGTGTCCGCTGAGATCCTTTTGCAATGCACCCCAGCGTGCCAAGGACCACTGGGACCACTTTCACTGGCTTATGCCAGAGTCATTGCAGCTCGATTTTCAGATAATTCGTATTTCGCAAATTTCTCTAGCCACTTCTCCTCGATCCTGCTGTCTCCTGGGATTGCGATGTCGATGGTCCATACTTTCTTTTTCTCTACGATCACAATGTCTGGTGTGTTATGCTTCAGAATTCGGTCAGTCTGAAGTTAGAAGTCCCACAGTGGTTTTGCTTGCTCATTTTCGACCACTTTTTCGGGTTTACATGGAATTTCAGCCCGAATCAAGTTCTAGCATCCGTTTTTGCTTTTGAGACGAAATTTTTTTTCTGACCGCGGCATCAGGCCTTATAAAGTGGTATTAACTCTTCACATGATCTTGATTCTCTCCCTCTGTTAATGCAGCCTAGAACTGTGTTGGCTTTTTTGGCAGCTGCTGCACACGGCTGGCTCCTATTTAAATGGTTGTCCACCAGGACTCCAAAATCCCTCTCACAGTTACTACTGTTGAGCAATGTACTGTACCTGTGCATTTTGTTTTTCTTGCCTAAATGCAGAACCTGTTTTATTGATTGATTGATTGATTGATTGATTGATTGATTGATTGATTGATTTAGTCCAATACACAATGAGGGTTTTAGTGGGTATATATCTATATACACATAGTAAAATACATGATGAAGGTTATAGAGGAGATACTCATAGTAAAATATATCTAAGAAATAATAGAAAAGAAGGTATAGTAATGGAACATATCAATGAAAGAATAGAAGAGATATAGGAATAGAAGAAAGATAGAGGAGATATAGGACAGCAATAGGACAGGGGACGGAAGGCACTCTAGTGCACTTGTACTCGCCCCTTACTGACCTCTTAGGAATCTGGATAGGTCAACCGTAGATAATCTAAGGGTAAAGTGTTGGGGGTTTGGGGATGACACTATGGAGTCTGGTAATGAGTTCCACGCTTCGACAACTCGGTTACTGAAGTCATATTTTTTACAGTCAAGTTTGGAGCAGTTAATATTAAGTTTAAATCCGTTGTGTGCTCTTGTGTTGTTGTGGTTGAAGCTGAAGTAGTCGCTGACAGGCAGGACGTTGCGGCATATGATCTTGTGGGCAATACTTAGATCTTGTTTAAGGCGTCTTAGTTCTAAACTTTCTAGGCCCAGGATTGGAAGTCTAGTCTCGTAGACTTTTTTCACCATTGAATTTCATTTTGTTAGTTAGCGTCCATTTCTCTCCCGCCTCTCCCCCAAAACATAGCTTTGACTAGCATCATGAGGGAGGGTTAGCCCAGTTTGCCAAAGGTTAGCCAAGTTTTGCTTTTCTCAAGCACCAGTCCTGTTGATCCAGAAGAGGCCCCACTCAAAGGCTCGGGAGAGGGGTTCCGCAGCCTCCCACCCTCCCCAAAGCTGCCAGCGAGGGCTTGGCGGGAACCCTAACGCTCCTCGACAGCCATATTTAAAACCTCTCCTGTCTCCCTTCATTTGCTCGGCTGGAGAACTTGTCTCGAGCATGTCGCGCAAGCCTTTTGCAGCAAGAAAAAAATCCTTTCCTTCTATTATCGCCCGTGATGGGAAGACACCACCTGATATTTCAATGAGTAAGGAAGAACAATGGCTTGTGTTTCCATAAGGCCCCCCTCTGGAGATGCTTTGTGAAGGAAGAGAATAACGGGCAATTAGTACTTTAGATTTCCACTTGTTTCTGACGCCCATTGTTTTGTGCCTTCAAAGAAACAAGTAGTGATTATGCGGGGAGAATGTTTTTCTGCTCCGTTTCAAATGCTCCGGTCCTTGTGCAACTCATTTCCATTTAGCACCTCGGAGGAGAATTCACCGTTGACGGTTAAATTTAGGGCCTTATTCGATCGCATTTGCTACCCAGAGAGCCCAATGGGAGAATGAAGAAGCCACTTCAGGTGTCAAGAGTTTAATACCGGTGTGTGTGAGTGTGTGTTTGTGTGTCTTGTGGCAGAAGGTTTTCTTCATCTCCTGCGCTGTTTTGCAGAGGAAGATTGACAGGGGAAGGTTCGCAACCGCCTGGTTGATTGATTAGGTACCGTCAAGATTGACAAGGGAAGAGAAAAGCTGGGTTTACACAGCCTGATTGATTGATTAGGCACTGTCAAGTCGGTATGGAGCCTTAGCAACTACATAGTGGCTGCCTTCCATTGAGGTCCTGTGTACTGCAGGGGTCAAAAATAGAGCTGTGAAAATATTTACATCCTGGACATAAATTGTTTCAACTCCTACCCTCAAAACGATGCTATAGAGCAGTGTTTCCCAACCATGGCAACTTGAAGACATCTGGACTTCAACTCCCAGAAATCCCCAGCCAGCGAATGCTGGCTGGGGAATTCTGGGAGTTGAAGTCCAAATATCTTCAAGTTGCCAAGGTTGGGAAACACTGCTATAGAGCACTGCACACCAAGACAACTGGACACAAAGACAGTTTTTCCCCCAAAACGCCATCACTCTGCTAACAAATAATTCCCTCACCACTTTCAAACTATGCACTGAGGCTACATTACTATTACTATCAGTTTTCTCATCGTTCCTATTACCCATCTCCTCCCACTTATGACTGTATGACTGTAACTTTGTAGCTTGTACCCTTACAATTTATATTAATATTGATTGATTCCTGATTGCTTATTTCTACCCCAGGACAATCATTAAGTGTTGTACCCCATGATCCTTGACGAATGTATTTTTCCTCTTCTTATTAAGTACATTGAGAGCATATTCTATTCTTGCTCTGTCCCAACATCGAGTCCCCCAAAATAAGATGCACATCACCAGAATTAATACTAAAAGTTTACTACAAATAAAAGTCTTAGCAGTTTTGAGTCTCTTCTAAAATGAAGTAAAATCTAATAAAGTCTCCACCACGCTGCTAATAATGTCTTAGCAGCTGGCCAGAGTCCCAGGAATAGACAAACACAACAGTTATTACTATATTGTAGCAGAGTTCCTTATCATAGACTGGTTAGAGTGCAGCACTGCAGGCTCCTTCAGCTAACTGCTAGCCGTAGTTCAGCGGTTCAAATCTCGCCACCGGCTCAAGGTCAACTCAGCCTTCTGTCCTTCCGAGGTGGGTCAAATGAGGACCCAGATTGTTGGGGACAAGAGGCTGATTCTGTAAACCGCTTAGAGAGGGCTGCAAAAGCACTATGAAGCGGTATATACCGTAAGTGTAAATGTTATTGCAAGAAAAGAAGGAAGGAAGGAAGGAAGGAAGGAAGGAAGGAAAAGAAAGAAACAGACAAAGAGACAGACAGAGAAGGAGAAAGGAAAGGAAGGAAGGAAGGAAGGAAGGAAGGGAGATATACAAGGAATGAAGGATAAGAGTAAGGAGAAAGGAGGGAGGGAGGGAGGAATACAAGGAAGGAAGGAAAGAAGTAAAAGAAAGAAACAGACAAAGGGACAGACAGAGAAGGGGAAGGAAAGGAAGGGAGGGAGGGAGCTGGGGTGGCGCAGTGGTTAGAGTGCAGCACTGAAGCCTCCTTCAGCTAACTGCTAGCTGTAGTTCAGCAGTTCAAATCTCACCACCAGCTCCAGGTTGACTCAGCCTCCCATCCTTCCGAGGTGGGTCAAATGAAGACCCAGATTGTTGGGGGTGATATGCTGATTCTGTAAACCGCTTAGAGGGGGCTGCAAAAGCACTATGGAGCAGTCTATAAGTCTAAATGCTATGGCTACTGGCAAGCTACTTAGGTTCAGGGTCCCTCTACATATCTCCATCCTTCCCTGCCTGATCTCCCTTCCCTCTAGACGAGCCCACTCGTTCAGATGCTCCCCACGAACCCCCGTTTTATAAATAATCTCGTAGCGACAGCCCTGGGGCGGGGGGCTGAGTCTCACTGCGCCGCATGTTCACGTCTCATTGGCATTAATAACAGACTCCATTTGAAATGCTGTTCTGCCTCCTCTTTTTTTTTTTTAAAGTGCAATCATTCTGAGAAAAGGGCATCTCTTTAATTACAGGTCTGCTTAATTACAGCTCTGTGGAAGCTCGTTTGCTCCGAGGAGCCCACATGGCAGCAGCGTTGAAGCATTCGGACAGATTGCTTGCTTTCCAGCTGCTGCGCCGATTGTTCCCAATCTTGGTGGCTCCTCAGTTTTTGAGGATCAAGGCGTTCCTTGTAGAAACTTGGTGGCCTGGCCCTTTTCGCCCTTTGATCTCCCATAGAGCCCAGTTGGGGAAACAAGGCTGAGACAGGAGGAGAAAAAAGTCATATAAAGATTTGACGAGTATTTATTTATTTATTCATCTATCTATCTATCTATGATTTGATTTGATTTGATTTGATTTGATTTGATTTGATTTGATTTGAATGCCGCCCCCTCTCCGTGGACTCGGGGCGGCTAACAACAGTGATAAAAAACAGCATGTAACAATCCAATACTAAAACAACTAAAAAACCCTTATTTATAAAACCAAACATACATACAAACATACCATGCATAAATTGTAGAAGCCTAAGGGGAAAGAATATCTCAGTTCCCCCATGCCTGATGGCAGAGGTGGGTTTTAAGGAGCTTACGAAAGGCGAGGAGGGTTGGGGCTGTTCTAATCTCTGGGGGGAGTTGGTTCCAGAGGGTTGGGGCCGCCACAGAGAAGGCTCTTCCCCTGGGTCCCGCCAAACGACATTGTTTAGTTGACAGGACTCGGAGAAGGCCCACAATGTGGGACCTAACTGGTCGCTGGGATTCGTGCGGCAGAAGGCGGTCCCGGAGATAATCTGGTCCGGTGCCATGAAGGGCTTTATAGGTCATAACCAACACTTTGAATTGTGACCGGAAACTGATCGGTATACTTGTTTAGAGGGACATGGTGATCCCGCTGTATAGAGCGCTGGTGAGACCACATTTGGAATGCTGTGTTCAGTTCTGGAGACCTCACCTACACAAAGATATGGATAAAATAAAATAGGTAACAATTAAAATGTAAAATAATGCACTTGGGGAAAAGGAATCCTCAATCTGAGCACTTTATTGACAGTTCTGTGCTAGCAAAAACTTCAGAAGAGAAGGATTCAGGGGTCGTGATTTCTGACAGTCTCAAAATGGGTAAACAGTGCGGTCAGGCGGTAGGGAAAGCAAGTAGAAAGCTTGGCCGCATAGCTAGAAGTATAACAAGCAGGAAGAGGGAGATTGTGATCCCGCTGTATAGAGCGCTGGGGAGACCCCATTTGGAGTACTGCGTCCAGTTCTGGAGACCTCGCCTACAAAGAGATATTGACAAAATTGAACGGGTCCAAAGACGGGCTACAAAAATGGTGGAAGGTCTTAAGCCTCAAACTGATCAGGAAAGACTTCATGAACTCAATCTGTATAGTCTGGAGGGCAGAAGGGAAAGGGGGGACAGGATCAAAATATTTAAATACGTGAAAGGGTTAAATAAGGTTCAGGAGGGAAGTGTTTTTAATAGGATAGTGAACACAAGAACAAGGGGGATACAATCTGAGGTTAGTTGTGGGTAAGTTGTGAATGCTCCAACACTGGAAGTTTTAAAGATGATGTTACATAACCATCTGTCTGAAGTGGTGTAGGGTTTCCTGCCTAAGCAGGGGGTTGGACTAGAAGACCTCCAAGGTCCCTTCCAACTCTATTATTCTATTCTATTCTATTTTTGTGCTTTTGAACTACTAGAAGGCAAGGGCTGGAGCAAACCTGGGCTGTCAGGTTTCCAACTGACAAGCTCGGCTCCTTTTAACTACTGACCCATTGCACCTCCTACTTTGGGGACTGTAGAGGTGAGTAGGCACCCTGATTATCTTAACCGCCGTTGTTTGTGTTTCCTTTGCAGCTATGGAAGGCGTGCCTTTTATGATCTCAGAGAAGTTTGCTTGTGCTTCCGAAGGGGTGAGTTTTCCACACTTATTCATTTATCCGTGTAAGAGTCCTCTGGAGTTACATAACTCATTACGCTTAACCATTGAAGAACATCACAGTTCAAATACGCCCAAAACGGAGGTGGGCTGTTGTCAGTTCGGACCACTTTGCCCGAACCAGTTGTTCCGATCTGTGTGGTTCAGAGAACTTGCAAATCAGACCACCAGCTGACCTCACCCCCACTGAATTTAAACATGCCTGGGATAAACATAGATCCACCCTAAGATAAAATACAGAAGATAGTATAAGGGCAGACTAGATGGACTAGGAGGTCTTTTTCTGCCGTCAATCTTCTATGTATACAGCTGCGAGAGCAATCATGGGCTTCCCTAGGTATGCCCATGTTACACCAACATTCGGCAGTCTGCATTGGTTGCCGATCAGTTTCCGGTCACAATTCAAAGTGTTGCTTATGACCTATAAAGCCCTTCATGGCACCGGACCAGAATATCTCTGGGTCAGCCTTCTGCCGCACGAATACCAGCGGCCGATTAGGTCCCACAGAGTTGGCCTTCTCCGAGTCCCATCGACTAAACAATGTCATCTGGCGGGACCCAGGGGAAGAGCCTTCTCTGTGGCAGCCCCAACCCTCTGGAATCAACTCCCCACAGAGATTAGGATTGCCCCCACCCTCCTTGCCTTTCGCAAACTCCTTAAAACCCACCTCTGCCGTCAGGCATGGGGGAATAGATTCCCCTGGGCCGTTTCCGCTTTACGTATGGTTTGTATGAGATGTATGATTGTTTTTTATATTAAGGGTTTTAAATTGTTTTAACCATTGGATTTGCACTATTTTGTTGTTGTGAGCCGCTCCGAGTCTCCGGAGAGGGGTGGCATACAAATCTGATAGGTAGGTAGGTAGGTAGGTAGATAGATAGATAGATAGATAGATAGATAGATAGATAGATAGAATAGATGATAGATAGATAGATAGATAGATAGATAGATAGATAGATAGATAGATAGATAGATAGATAGATAGATAGATAGATAGATAGATAGATAGATAGATAGATAGATAGATAGGCTGGATTGAATTCTTAAGGTTTGAATGGCACATTTCTGTCTTTCCCTATTTAGATGCAACCTGTTGACCTCCTGGGAATCACAATTAAATCTTTGGCTGAAATTGAAAAAGAGGTGAGGGTGTTTTTTTTCCTGGCATGCTTTAATTCGCTGGTTCTCAACCTGGGGGTCGGGATCGAACGACCGTTTCAGAGGGGCCGCCTAAGATGATGGGGAAAAGACAAATTTCCCATTGTGTTAGGAACTAAAGCTTCTATTCTGGTGCCCTGGAGCATATTTTTACAATCCAGCCAATGGGGCATGTCAAAGACTCCCTGTCCAAATAGTTTAATCATTAAATCATTAATTTATTAAATTTATAAGCAGCCCAATTCCTTAGGGACTGAATTATAAGAACAATTAACCAGTGGAACGACTTGCCTCCAGAAGTTGTGTGCAGAGATTGGACAGATTGGACCCCTGGAATAAGATAGGATCTCCTGCTTGAGTAGGGGGTTGGTCTATAAGGCCTCCAAGGCCCCTTCCAAACTTAGGATTCTGTGTTGTATGTAATTTGATTCAGATCTTCTGGGATGCTGTATGCTGATTTCGAAAACCTTCCCTCTCCCACCACTTTTCTCCTTTTTAGCAGGCAACCCTCCAGAGCGTAGTCCTACATAATAGTCTTTAAGTGAAATATATTTGCTAACTGGCATCGTTTCAGAGGGATTTCTCTCTCTCTCTCAATATCTTTTGAGTTGAGAGTTTGGGTTATCTTCCCCCTCTCCCCCTTTTCCCCCCAATGACTGAAGAGATCGGTCTTGATTATAATTGCTCTTACCCGCGCATATCTAATTTGTGTCTTTTTAAGTGTTAATTAGTAAACAGTTTGAGCTGACATCTTTATGCCTTGGCGTGCTTGAAAAATAGCTCGCGGGGCTTTCCATTCGCTCTGGGCTCTTGCCACGGGCTTCTCAAAGTGGGCATGAAATTAACAGAGACGTGGGCGCTGGGTCGGGTTGTTTTTTTTTAAAGGGTTTTGTGGAAACACTCCTGGGTATCGGCTAATTTTTAATTCTTGAGGAGAAGGAGCTGGCAAACAGATGCCCCTATGGTTTTTCCTCTACAGAATTTTTGCAAAGGGATTTCTCGTTTCCTTGATAAACTTAGCAGCAAATCTCATGTCAGGGTGAAGCCTTAAAAATTGAAATCATCTTCTCTATTGCTGCCCTCCGTCTTTCTTTTGTTTCAAGTATAACTAGGTATTAGTCATAATTTTCTTTTGAAGTATATAAGGAGGGAGTGGGGGGAATCCTTAGCAAGTCATTTATGATCACACAGTGCCATCTAGTCGTCTTACTGATGATTGCATCTGGTGGAGAGAGAAATATTGGTGTAGGGAAGAGGGAGGGAGGGAGGAAGGAAAAAAGGGAAGAAAGAAGGAAAGAAGAGAAAGAAAGAAGGAAGGGAAGGAAGGAAGAAGAAAAAAGGAGGGAGGGAGGAAGAGAAAGAAAGAAAGAGAAGGAAGGAAGCAAGAAAGAAGAAAAAAGGAAAGAGGGAGGGTGGGAGGGTGGGTGGGAGAAAGGAAGAAAGAAAGATGAAGAAAGAAGAGAAAGAAAGGAGGAAGGACGCAGGGAAGAAGAACAAAAAGGAAGGAAGGAAGGAAGAAAGAAGAGAAAAAAAGGAGGACGGAAGCAAGAAAGAAGAAAAAAGTAGAGAGTGAGGGTGGGAGAAAGGAAGGAAGAAAGGAAAGAAAGAAGAGAAAGAAAGAAAGAAAGAAAGAAAGAAAAAGGAGGAAGGAAGGAAGCAAGGAAGAAGAAAAAAGGAGTGAGTGTGGGTGAAAGGATGGAAGAAAGAAGAGAAAGAAAGGATGAAGAAAGCAAGGAATAAGAAAAAAGGGAGGGAGGGCAAAAGAAAGGAAGAAAGAAGAGGAAGAAAGGATGAAGAAAGCAAGGAATAAGAAAAAAGGGAGGGAGGGTGGGTGAAAGAAAGGAAGAAAGAAGAGAAAGAAAGGATGAAGAAAGCAAGGAATAAGAAAAAAGGGAGGGAGGGTGGGCGAAAGAAAGGAAGAAAGAAGAGAAAAAGAAGAAAAAGAAAGGAAGGAAAGAAAGAAAAGAAAAAGAAAGAAGAAAAAGAAAGGAAGAGAAACAAAGAAAAAAGAAAGAAACAAGAAAGATTAGAAGGATAAGGGAAAAGAAAGTAAAGATAGATGAGAGAAAGAAGGCAAGGAAAACCTTCTATCATTAAGAATTTGGGAAGTTCAATGATTGCTTTAAGGTCCCGCTGAGTAAATGAAAAGACAGAATTTGAACCCCCTCTACTATATAGATAAGGTAAGAGGGGGTGTTCTGCCAGTTCCAACCAGTTCAGGTGAACTGATGGCGCCGACTGGGGATTGGCCCATCCACCCGCCCGGACGTAATGCCGTCCTATTTAGCCACGCTTTTGTGACTGGGTGCATGCTTAGAAGGCATGCACACAAGTAAAGAGATATGCGAGCAGCTGGATGCATGTTCAGAGGTAGCGTGTGTGGGCATAGATAGCACACATGTGTGCTCACACTCGCAAACCGGTTGGTAAGGTAACTATGCCAACCGTGACCCTGGTGCTTAGCATAGTATTAAAGTTACAGGAGGGAAAAGGGATAAGAGAATGGATAACATCGGACATTTTTTTCATCCTTCTGGGCAGATAATTCTGAGACATTAACATGTATTTATTCCCTGTGTTAGCATCCCACGCTGGGCTTATAACCAATCTTAG
The DNA here is from genome assembly GCF_031021105.1 of Erythrolamprus reginae. Taxonomy (NCBI): domain Eukaryota; kingdom Metazoa; phylum Chordata; class Lepidosauria; order Squamata; family Dipsadidae; genus Erythrolamprus; species Erythrolamprus reginae. Next base: position 4,923,035 of record NC_091957.1, read on the forward strand.
AATCCTAAACTTAGAAGCAGAGTATATGTGGCAGTGGTGGTGGTTCAGCCAATAACCGAGACCGCCTTCTGCCGCACGAATCCCAGCAACCGGTTAGGTCCCACAGAGTTGGCCATCTCCGGGTCCCGTCGACTAAACAATGTCGGCTGGTGGGACCCAGGGGAAGAGCCTTGTCTGTGGCGGCCCCGACCCTCTGGAACCAGCTCCCCCCAGAGATTAGGACTGCCCCCACCCTCCTTGCCTTTCGCAAACTCCTTAAAACCCACCTCTGTCATCAGGCATGGGGGAACTGAGATATCTCCCCTTGCCTATGTAGTTTTATGTATGGAATGTTTGTGTGTGTGTTTTTTATATAAGGGTTTTTTTAGGTTTTTTTAATGTAAAATTGTTATTTTAAACCTTAATATTAGATTTGCTATTGTATATTGTTTTATCACTGCTGTGAGCCGCCCCGAGTCTACAGAGAGGGGTGGCATACAAATCTAAATAATAATAATAATAATAATAATAATAATAATAATAATAATAATAATAACAACAACAACAACATAGACTAATATAAGTAAGAGTAATAAATATTATTTACACCGTATACAATAGATTAATCAGTAAACAGTCAATTACATACATATCCAAGTCAACCAATCATATAGTTCTATACATACAGCAGCTAACCATTAATATTATACAGTTCTACATAATACCATAATACATAGATCAATATTTAGCACCCAGCAATAATTTAGCACGCAATAATATGAAGTGCAGAGCAATAGCAAACATTAGCAAGACTAACCACAATAGCCACCAACTACACAACAGAGAGCAACACATCTGACTCCCTTTTATGGCTAATTGCAGCCCTAGCTCTTAAAGTAACATTATACTAATTGCTCCAAGCACACATTGCTGGTTTGTGCATATATTGACAAACCCAACAGGTGAAGTACGTAGCACTTCCAGCCTGGTCTCCTATGCCAGTGATGGTGAACCTTTTTTTTTCTTGGGTGTCAAAAAAGCGTGGGCGTGCACTATCGCACATGTGCAAATGCCCACACTCATAATTCAATGCCTTGGGAGGGTGAAAGCAGGTTCTCCTGCCTCCTGGAGGCTCTTTGTAGGCTGGGAATGGCCTGTTTCCCAACTTCTGGTGGGCCCAGTAGGCTTGTGTTTCGCCCTCCCCAAGCTCCAAAGGCTTCCCTGGAGCCAGGAGGGTGAAAACGCCGTCCCCCATTCCCCCGGAGGCTCCCTGGAAGCCAAAAACGCCCTCCCAGAGCCTCTGTGCGAGCCAAAAATCAGCTGGCCGGTTCACACATGCACGTTGGAGCTGAGATGCTCGCGTGCCAACAGATATGGCTCTGTGTGCCACCTGTGGCAACTGTGCCATAGGTTCGCCATCACTGTCCTATGCTGCTTGTCCTATGCAAGGCATGTTATTTCTGATTGGTCTGCTGCTGCAGTTTGACCACCAGGCAGCAGCATTGCCATGTGCACTTTGCCTTTTAAACTGTAATGAGAACTTTGCAAGTGGGCAACTGAAGTCATGTTCGTCTCTTGGGGAACAACGTTTGCAAAAATCATGGCCATGTGTGAGCTCTGGAGTTCCAGGAGCACTTTATGCTTTAAGATTGCCCTAACTCAAAAAATCTGCATCTCCGAAAAGATGCTGGAGAAAGTGTTAAGTCCAGTTGATGGACAGGAAGACTTCAAAGGAATTTCCCTTAATGAGTTTGGCTTCCAGCCTGCGGTTCTTATCTCAGAGACAATTAAGCTGAGCCTCAGCAGGCTCCAGGTTGACTCAGCCTTCCGTCCTTCCGAGGTGGGTCAAACGAGGACCCAGATTGTTGGGGGCAAGAGGCTGATTCTGTAAACCGCTTAGAGAGGGCTGTAAAAGCACTGTGAAGCGGTAGATAAATCTAAATGTTATACAGTGGTCCCTCGATATTCGCGGGTTCGAACTTCGCGAAACGGCTATACCACGGTTTAAAAAAATATATTAATTAAAAAATACTTTGCTGTTTTTTTTCCCTATACCATGGTTTTTCCCACCCGATGATGTCATACGTCATCGCCAAACTTTTGTCTGCCTTTAATAAATATATTTTTTAATAAACTTTAATAAATAAACATGGTGTGTAATAATCTAAATGGTTGCTAAGGGAATGGGAAATTGCAATTTAGGGGTATAAAGTGTTAAGGGAAGGCTTGTGATACTGTTCATAGCCAAAAATAGTGTATTTACTTCCGCATCTCTACTTCGCGGAAATTTGACTTTCGCAGGCGGCCTCGGAACGCATCCCCCGCGAAAATCGAGGGAACACTGTAATGCTATTTTCTTGGCTGTCCAATCGTTCACATCTGCCTTTTTGTCTCCTGCAGTATGACTACAGTTTCCGGACGGAGCAGAGCGCTGCGGCCAGGCTGCCTCCTAGCCCCACCAGATGCCAGCAGTATCCACCCTCCTGAAGTAGCTCAACTCCTTGGAGTATAACGCGCACACATGTACTACTGAGAAGCGAAAGGATTTTCCCCCTCCTCTTCCTCCTTCTCCTCCTCCTCCTTCTCCTCCTCCACCACCACTTCCTCCTCCTCTTCCTCCTTCTCCTGCTCCTCCTCCTCTTCCTCGCTTTGTAACCTTTCCCGCCCAACTCTTCCTTTCGTCCCCGACAAAAACAGTATTAATGGAGACCCTTCCAGCAAAAGACACAAGAAGCCTTGATTTTTATTTTTACTTTTTGTTCCTTCCCCATCTTCGTCGCTTCCCTCCCACTCCTTTAATTCCAAATAACTGGATAACATTTCCTTCTTCTTCTTTTTTAAAATACCAACTTGTCCTTGCTGGTTGGCAAATCTTGACTCACCTCCTTGAGTCCCTTCGGACAACAGCCCTAACTCTGAAGACTCCCCCGGGATCAACCCCCCACCCCACCTCCCTGAAGAGACCTTGATTTCCGTGGGGAACCTCCGTCTGTCCGCTTTTATTTATTGTGGTTTTTGGTGGGTGAGGTTTGACCACTGATTCCCTCTGAAGAAGCTGCTCCAACTCAGCTGAAGTGGACTCCATGGATATACTTTCTTTTCCTAAACCAGAAGCACATCCTTTTTAGATGTTGTCTGTCTTACCTGGTTGGCGTTACCTGGCGTTCCTCAGCTGACCAGAGCTATGAAGATCCATCCTGTTTTCACACCACTGGTTTTGTTTTTCTTCCGCACTGGTTTCTAAAGAGTTTTCGTGTTTCTTTAACCATGCACACCCATCCTTAGTGATTTAAATGTATTGCCTGAGATGGACATCTGTTTTGGGGAGAAATAGTCTTCTCTAAATCCTTTGCCCGAAATCCGCACGATCTTTTTCACCAATGAGCAGCTTCAATTTCTGAGCCTTTTAACAAAAAAAGTGATTTATATCTGATTTTTTTTTTTTTTTTTTTGCAAAAAGAATTTAGGACCCCAACCTGAAAAAGGTCAAAGAAATCTCCAGTCGCTTTCTGCACTAGCGTTGAACCCTCCTATAAACAGTTCTATTTAGCAACCTGTGTCCATCTCACTGGGCTGCTTAAAGGTGAAACAGAGCACACAATGAGTTTTACTGGAGAACTTGGAAAAAGAATCAAAGATATTGAATTCGTAACGAGGCCAATCTAATGTAAGCTCCATCCCATACACGAGTCCAGAATATACACCCCAATGCAACTTGTCACTGAAGCTTAAATTATTTGGGGAAACCTGTGTGAACATCTGTGCCACCTGCTATTCTTTTTCTCTCTCTTTTTTTGTGATTTGGGTGCCAGAAAACAATTGTTGTATTATACGGGCAAAAAAAGAGAACACAGCCCCCCTTCCCCTTTTTCAATGATTTCTTTGATTTAAAAACAACAACAGGTAGAAATGTTCCAGCATGTCACATGTAAATAAATACTAATTTCTCCAGTGGTTATTAAAATGCAATTGCCCTGGTTAAGGACCCCAACTGCTCCTGGGGTTAGTTTAGCTTATTCTGGAGCAGTTTTATCCATGGCTAAGAGGGGTAGTTATAGTGCATAACATGGATATGCCTTCCCAATCCTTTCCCTAAGAAGTTTATAAATTGTTTTTTCCCCAAGAAAAAGCAAACCTATGTTTTTGGAACATTGTTTGGATGATGATGGCTCTGCAGCTGTTCAGCCTTTCTACCTTTCCCTGAGCAATTTATGTCTTGATTTCTTTAGCAACTTTTTTGTTTTGTTTTGCCAAAGCTTTTCAGTTTTCACAGTCAGTTGCCAACCACCAAACTGCCTTTCTCTGCCCACACCATCCCCAAACCCCAAACAGAGGAAATTCATGAAGACATTAAATAGGTAAGGGCCCCCAATAGAGAAGAACCTGTTTTAGACAATTCCTGAAGGGGTTTTGGAAACCAATAAGGTAAACTGAGACAAGGATTTGATCTTGAGTAAGTCTTGAAGTGAGGCAGTTATGAAAGCATCTTGAGAAAAAACAAACAAATCTGAGATTAAAATAGTGTTAAAAATTATTTTCCGTTATCAAAGTGGAGAGGCAACTTATTTGCTGCCCAGAGTATATGACTTGAATCCGATTGAGGAATTCGACCAAGTTCAAAAAGTCAGGCCAAATGAAATGGATTTGGAAAGCCGTTCTTATTTTATAATCTAGATTGCTAAAAATGTTCCATCTTTGGCTTCCTAGAAGGTGTGTGGAAGCAGTTCAGGCCAGCATAGCTTTTAATCCCCTCCATCAGAACTTCTTAACTTTCTGCCTCTTTCTGTGGGCCTTCAAAACTTGGGGACGAGTTCTCAAGCAAGAACATGCGTTTGGAGAGATGCAGATGTATTCCACCTCTGTATCAGTCTTCTCAACAGCTGTGTGAAGAAGAGATCTTGGCTTGGTTCATTTTTATTTTTATTTGTTGCTGAATTATTCTTGTCTGCTAGATGGTTTCCTTGAGATTCCCCCCTGCCTCAAATTCTTTGGATTGAAAGCAATTCCCAGGGTCCTTAGAAAGAAGAGGAAGTCACCATTAAAAATTGCACGGACTCCCAAAATTTGTCTTCCTGTAAGAGGGGAGGGGGGAAGTAGCCCAGCCACTTTGCAGCAGGATATAAAAAGAACCAAAATGATGCCTTGTATTTTTCAGTGCTCTGAAGAGCCAACGAAGTAGCTTTGCAATTCAAGGTGACAATTGTACCAGAAGAGAGTCCTTGTTTGCAATTGGTACCTTTCAATATTCTGATGCAGGGTTTGAATTCTTCCCCCTTATCTGGGCGATAAGACAGTGGCAAACGTGGAAGTTTGTCAAAGTTCTAAAATTCCTGTCCACTTCCATCCAATCATTCTTGGACAGCTGCTACTTCTCCCCTACTCACCCGATGGAGAGAATGCAATGTTAAGGAATGCTTAGAAGTACAAAGCATATCAGGGTTATCACTGCATCCTCTTTACAAATATAAATATACAGGCTGCAGTGGGTGATTCCCAGACAGTTATTCTCATGGTGTTACCATGAAACTTAATTCTTCCAGCCTTTTTAACATGGTACTTGGCCTGATTGGTATTTATTTCTGTGTTTGGGATGTATACACGTAGTCAACCATTTTACGTTGTTCCATATATTTCTCTCTAGATAATGCAGGCAGAAATTGATTGGTGGAATCAGAGGAAAGGTTTTGTTCCCCAATCCACCCTATGAAAGGAAGGCGAAGTTTTTACACGGGGGTCGTTGCTTCTACTCACAGTCAGAAATGGTGGAAGGCAGGAAGCACAATTGGTAGGTGTCAAAGTTAACTAGGCCAAATTTGATTCCGAGGAGGAAAAAAAGGGAAGTGGGATTAGAAAAAATTATCTATAAATGAGTCTATGCTTCTCTTTTAAAATTCCTCCAATGTTGGTCTTACAACAAGGGTCTTCGGGGTTGTCCGTTGCCCTTAATGACATTTTTGATGGATTTTGTTGACTTTCCATGTTTGTCTCTGTTGGATCAACTCTACTTGTCCTTCCTTAGCCGTTGGCTAGAGTTGACGGAATGGGTTTGAAGGCCATCAATGAATGGGACAAAAGAGGTTCATTTCTACTTCCTGCTATTAGAGACTGGTGGTGTGATGTTATTTTGACAACCCAACACCGGAAGAACTTTTCTTTCAAGCAGGTTAACCTTTCCTGGTGTAGTCATTTGTCCAGGACAAAGCAGTTGTGTATCACAGGTAACGATTCCATGCTTAAGGATTTGTGTGTGTGTGTGTTTGACTTCTCCACACAATCCCATCATATCAATGGATGCAACTTGTACACGATATTATTCCATTCGTCACCACTGAGGGGAGACAAAAGATTGGTAGATCTTTTTTCTCGGAAACCCTGTTTGTGTAGCTTTTGTGGGTTTTTTTATATTCATACAGATGGAATATATGTGTGAACACACACACACACACACACAGAGAATTGGGGAAGGGTCTACATTGCACAAATGAAACATGGGTGTGTTATTTTCTGTCCCAAAAAGTTATTTTCTGTTTCCCCAAAACAGAACAAAAACAGTGTTAACGATTGGGGGGAATACACAAGACTCCCAAAACGGGTGTTTTAAGAGTGTGGTTAATGGGGCGACACACACACCCACGAACAAATTTAAGGCAACTGGTTAGTTCAAAATAGGTTAAAATTGTGGTGTATTTGTGTGTGTGTGTGAAGTGGATTAAGTATTTGTTGTGTGAAATTACATTTTGGAAAAGAAGGTTGTTTAGGTTAAACGCCCTGTAGGTTTTGCCTTTTAATAAATGTGGGCTTTTGAGGTCACAGAAAATGACACTAATACAAAATCCTATGAGATGCATGGATGAAAACGTCCCTTTCAGAGGTATTTGCTTCAAAAATGAGAGTATCGTTAAGCAGCTGGGCATTTTTAAAAAAACCTCTTTGTGTGCGTGTGTAGGTATGAATGTAATATTCTTTTTCTTAAAGATGCTGTGCATTTTCTTCACGATGGGACATTGAGAGTGGGTTAAATGTGTTCATTAATCCTATTAATATTACCCTTTCATATTTATTTTAGATGGCCTACTTTGTGTTTTACAAAGGGAAGCTCCCGTCTTGAGAATTTAGTCTGTATTCTTAATATAATTTGTTGAATAATAAAAAAAAATTAACCAGTTCCTTTTTATTCTTTTTTTTTTTTTGAAGGCTGTGGATGTCTTTTTACTTCCATTTCATTAGGAAAGGGAAAATATTATATATTGTACGACATGCTTCTCTGTATGTATCTGTTTGTATCTGGAAATCCTGAGTTGACATCTAAGCAAAAAGTGTGGTTGTTAAATCTTTCTTTCTTTCTTTCTTTTTCTTTCTTTCTTTCTCCTTCTCTTCCACCCCTTCCTTCCTTCCTGCTCTCCATTCAACCAACCATCCATTCATCCATAAGGACCTGTCTGTCTGTGTCTTCTATCTATCCATCTTTCTTTCTCTCTCCTTCCCTCCCTCCCCCTTCCTTCCTTCCTTTCTTCCTTCCATCATTCATCCATAAGGGTCTGTCTGTCTGTCTGTCCGTCCGTCCGTCCATCCATCCAACCATCTACCCACCCACCCACCTCATATTCTATCGATCCTTTCAAAGAACTAACCATCCATCTATGTCTCTAATGCATCTTCTCTGTCTCTAATCTATATTCTCTAATCTATCTTCTATATCTACCTTTCTATCTGTCTAACCATCCATCCAGCAATCCCTCTCATTTATATAACTACCCATCCTACAAGCAAGCGACTCTTGAGTGATGTAGAGCCAAGCTTCTCCCATCTATGTCCTCCGCTTCCCTAGTGGCCATATCACAAGGATCTTCCAACTCTGTTCTCCAGTTCCTACTTTTTTGGAGTGGATGGAAAACGCACGAAGGATTATCCATACCTCTTGTTTGGAAAACCAGCTCTTCTATCTAAAGAATCTCTCCCTCGCCTTTCTTTCCATCTCCACCCATAATCTTGTTCCTCCTCCTTCGAACTTAAGGAGATTAATCCCTGTGGTTGAGACACTCTGTCTGTTTGTAACCTCCAAAGGAACCGCACGTTTCCCGAGGGAGGGAGCTTGCCGGCGTGCAAGTATTGTGTGGGACTTTAGCAGTGACTGAATCGACAGAGGAATAGAAACAAGGTTGTCCTTCAAATGGTGCGGTGTATACTGCTCAAAAAAAAAATAAAGGGGACACTCAAAGAACACATCCTAGATGTTGTTGTTTGTTTATTAGATTTGTATGCCGCCCCTCTCCGTAGACTCGGGGCGGCTCACAACACAATAAAAAACAGTTTATAACAAATCTAATAAATTTACAATTTAAAATATTTTTAAAAACCCATTATTAAACAGACATACACACAAGCATACCATATATAAATTGTATAGGCCCAGGGGAGATATTTCAGTTCCCCCATGCCTGACGACAAAGGTGGGTTTTAAGGAGTTTACGAAAGGCAAGGAGGGTAGGGGCAGTTCTAATCTCTGGGGGGAGCTGGTTCCAGAGAGTCGGGGCCGCCACAGAGAAGGCTCTTCTCCTGGGTCCCGCCAAACGACATTGCTTAGTCGACGGGACCTGGAGAAGGCCAACTCTGTGGGACCTAATCTGTCACTGGGATTCGTGCTGCAGAAGGCGGTCCCGGAGATATTCTGGTCCGATGCCATGAAGGGCTTTATAGGTCATAACCAACACTTTGAATTGTGACCGAAAACTGATCGGCAACCAATGCAGACTGCGGAGTGTTGGTGTAACATGGGCATGCCTTGGGAAGTCCATGATTGCTCTTGCAGTTGCGTTCTGCACGATCTGAAGTTTCCGAACACTTTTCAAAGGTAGCCCCATGTAGAGAGCATTACAGTAGTTGGACCTCGAGGTGATGAGGGCATGATGTGAATGAATGAAATCATTCTCGTTGAATACTTTGTTCTGTACAAAGTTGAATGTGCACCACAGCCTGTGGAATTGCTGCCCGAGTCTTCAGAGAGGGGCGGCATACAAATCTAATAAATTATTATTTATTATTATTAATTGATGGTCAATCGGTGCTGCTTCCCAAGTGGACAGTTTGATTTCACAGAAGTTTGATTTACTTGGATTTATATTCTGTTGTTTAAGTGTTCCCTTTATTTTGGGGGGGCAGTATATATGCGTTTTGTAATTCAGAGCTTGGTCTTACAGGCATACATATTTATTCTTTGAAAAAGACAGATGCTCACTTCCGAACAAATTACTTAATTGCACCCACACAAACTTTAAGCAAAAAGGGCAGGCAAAGATGGAAATATTGGATGGAGCCACTAAAACAGGCCTAAGTTACTGAAAAGTACATAAGTTGCAACTGAGAAAGGAGAATACTTGTGGGGTTCTTTCCTTGAAGACATTTCACAACCAAACTAGGTAACATCATCAGTTATCTTCCTTCCTTCCTACCTTCTTTCCTTCCTTCCTTCCTTCTTCCCTTCCTTCTTCCCTTCCTTCCTTCTTTCCTTCCTTCCTTCTTTCCTTCCTTCTTTCCTTCCTTCTTTCCTTCTTTCCTTCCTTCTTTCCTTCCTTCCTTCCTTCCTTCTTTCCTTCCTTCTTTCCTTCCTTCCTTCCTTCCTCCCTCTCATCCACACCCCTTCCCTTCCTAAAGGTTAGAAAGCTACTTCTGCTGGTCACGAGCTGCCAGCAGTTTGGCAGTTCAAATCTCAGTAGGCTCAAGGTTGACTCTTCCTCCCTCCCTCCCTTCCTTTTCTCTGATCTTGGTTATTTCCTTGTAGACCTTTCATTACCAAACTAAGCAACATCATCAGTACACCATCAGTTTCTCTTATTTCCTTTGTTGCCTCCATAAATGGGTGATAGATTCAGGAATGGGATCATCACTCTTGGAGGCTGACCAAGAGGGAGGAAGAAAAACGTGGGAGAAACGATTTGAGCGAAGTTGCTTCCCATCCTCCGCTTGGAGAAAGGCGAGAGGATAGCACCTTAAAACGCATTTACCTGCTGACAAGTCCACATGTTGTCTTAATACAAGACGTGACATATTACAAGGCAGAAACACGGCTGGTTTTGAAGTTTCCATCCTTCTCGGAAAATGACAAGCCGGTGTCAGCGCTCCAGAAGTTACAGCTAACATAATCCATCTTGACATTTGAATTACAGTCTGGAGGAGTTCGGGGGTGTTGAATTTTTCTCTCCCTCCACTTTTTATAAAAAAAATTACATCATGGGTTTCTTTAGAAGGGGGGATGGGGTGGGGAATCTCAAGGAGGCAAGTGAAAAAGCTGATAGCAACCTAGTATAATTCTCGTAAGAAAATAAGATATCTAACAACCCCAGCCAGAACCCTCTGATGGTAATCCAAGGAGGAACCTCATGTGGGAAACCTCTTCTTCAAAAGGAAGAAGCAACTAATTTAAGGTTGGAATGAGTGAGATTAAATAAGAAAGAGATCTTCACGTTACTGGAACGAGCCAAAAGAGAACAAATCTCCAACAATTGATCGCAAAAAGAATTCTGCCCTCTATCCTGTTTGCAACTGTGGAAGGAGGAGTTCCTTTTAACCAGAATGACACCATTCGTGCAATGGAAAGGTTTGCCATATCCTTCCCCCCCCCCCAAAAAAAAACCCTCAGGGTTGTGTGTGTGAGAGAAGAGGGGGAGAGGGAGGAGAAAATGGAAGGAAGGAAAAGGAAAGAGGGAAAAAGGAAAAGGGGAAAAAGAAGAAGAAAAAGGACAGAAGAGAAAGAAAATAAAGAGGAAGAAGAAAGAAAGAGAAAGAAAGAAAGAAAGAAAGAAAGAAAGAAAGAAAGAAAGAAGAAATGTATATTACTAAGTTTTGGCCAAAGTTTGAGGTTTTCCTGGTATGAGTTTGAGGTTTTCTGACAGCCATTGAGCTGCAGCTTATTTATTTCAGCAATTTATTTATGTTTACCACCATCTAATAAGTCACGGTTACACTGGGCAGGGAGGAAGGAAAAATAAGCCTTTTTACTCTTCGTGTTTTATGTTTATATGGTAGTTGTTTCATTTTTTTGGGGGGGGGGAGACGATATTTCTATCCCCACCTTAAGATTCCCATAAACTTGTTCCAACATTGAAACTTAATGCAGGTGCTACCCTGGAGGAAAATAACTTTTTTCAGGGTTCCTGACTATAAACCGAAACTATTTGAAATAAATCACAAGAGATTAAAGATTTTGGTTTTTGTTTGCTTCCACGATTTGAAATGCATAAACCATTTCAAACGGATCCAGAAATCCTCAGACTGTAATTCTTTTTTGACTAATTGAGAAGTTTGGGGGTGGAATTTAGATATTTTAAAAAATAATAATAAAGAGGGATTCCACCAATGAAGTTATTTTGTTTTGTTTTTTGAGAAATGATGTTGTAGGATCTTCCAAGCATTGAGAGGAAGGTGGTATAATTCTAGCCAAATAAAAAGCTGGTTGGGATATCGGCTTTTTAGCTGATTTTTCTCCACTTTTTATTAATCTGTTCAGAAAGAGTTCAGAATCTGATAGGCACAACATATACTGCTCCAAAAAATAAAGGGATGAACCCATCCTAGATCTGAATGAATGAAATATTCTCATTGAATACTTTGTTCTGTACAAAGTTGAGTGTGCACCACAGCATGTGAAATGGATTGTCAATCAGTGTTGCTTCCTAAGTGGACACTTTGATTTCACAGAAGTACTTGGAGTTATATTGTGTTGTTTAAGTGTTCCCTTTTTTTTTTTTTTGAGCAGTGTACAATATATCCATGTCAGGGAACAAGCTATAAAATTCCTCCCAAAGCTGATTTTTATTTTTTTTTAAAGTCACACAGCTCCAACGTTTTGCAAATTGCAGATTTAATTGCATCTAAGCGTTTGGCCAAATCTCTGAAGTCATATGCAGCCGGTTAAGATAATGAGGCTAAGGCGGAATTAGGTGTGATTTGATTTTTCAAAAGGAGAATGATCCTCACTTCCACCCCTCAACCTCTACCGCCTTTCTTTTCATGAAGTTGGTTCTCCTCCATCCCTCCCACTCCCCAAATACCTTAAGGGGGTAGAAAAAGGCTCCTTTCTGTATAAAGATCAAAGGTCTCTGGGTTTTTTTTCCAAGTTTGCCTCCAACTTTGTGTCCCAATTATCTCTCCCCTTCTCAGTTCTCTTCCATTATCTGCCTTTCTACAAAGCCCCTGTGTATAATTCACCTCCACTCCTTTCTCTCCTTTAAAAGAAAATTTTAAAAATTTAAAAATACACATTGGTCTTCCAATTTTTCACCCTTCATCTCCTTTTCTTTCCATAGTTGATGGTCCTTGCAGTTATATGGAAAACTTCCCTTGTTGGTCTTCTGTTTTTGGACAGCCAATAAGTCAGCCACTAGAGGTTTAAACCAGGAATGTTGCAAATGAAGTTTCTGATTCAATTGTTCTGCTAATCATTCAATAATTCAGTAAGCCTCAACCAGGAGCAGTTAGTCGTTGCTTTTTTAGAAGGACGGTCCTGATATTTTGTTTTTGGGGGGTAAACAGGGAGGGAGGGATAGGTTGAAGGAAGAAAGGAAGGGATGGATGGAGCGAAGGAAAGGAAGGAAGGAAGTTTTCTTTCATGATTTTGTTGGCGATACGGTATGTTATTGAATAGTTTTATATCCATCTCAAGAGGAGGGAGGGAGGAAGAAGGAGGGAGGAAGGAAAGGAAGAAAGTTTTCTTACTTGATTCTGTTGGAGATACAGTATTTTATTGAATAGGCTTATATTCATCTCAAGAGGAGGGAGGGAGGAAGTAGAGGAAGGAAGGAAAAGAAGGAAGGAAGGAAGGAAGGAAGGAAGGAAGGAAGTCTTCTTTCATGATTCTGTTGGAGATACAGTATGTTATTGAATAGGCTTATATGATCCATATCGGGAGAGAGGGAGGAAGGAGGGAGGGAAGGAAGGAAGGAAGGAAGGAAGGAAGGAAGGAAGGAAGGAAGGAAGGAAGGAAGGGAGATTAGTCCATTAATACACCTACAGCTTAATTTTCGTTTGATAAAAGGAATACAGAAATATGTATCAAGGCATGTAACCTTGAAAGCATAGCTAAAGGGTGCATCTTGCAAAGCAAAAGATTGCTGGCTTTGAAAGTAAACCTGGCATTTATACATCCATCAAACAAGTAAACAAACACATCCAGTTTTTGTCACCACACTATAACAGATGCTGAGACTCTTTTAGAAAAAGTGCAGAGAATTGCAACCAAGAGGATTAAGGGACCGGAGACCAAAACATACGATGAACAGTTGCAGGAATTGGGCTTGGCTAGTCTAGTGAAGAGAAGGACCAGGGGAGACCAAGCGAATAGGGTGGAGGTGGTCCATATCTCAGGAGGTAGCTGGTTCCAGAAAGCTGGGGCAGCCACAGAGAAGGCCCTCCCCTGTAGACCCCCCTGCCAACAATGTTTAGCTGATGGGACCTGGAGAAAACCAACTCTGTGGGCCCTTACCAGTTGCTTGGAGCTATGTGGCAGAAGAGGGTCCCAAAGATATCTTCATCTTTTGGGGTGGAGGGGAGGGAAGAAATGTAGCAGAACCAGAAGAGGAATTAATCGAGCTCTTCCTCCCCCTATTGTCAATTTCTCCATTCATTCCTACCAGTTTGGTCCAGTTCTAAAGAACCATTAGTAACTTGGTGCCCTGGGTTCCTTTAACTGGCTGCGACCCAGGCCTGCCATGCCCCCAAACTTGTTTTCTCATAGGTGGCACCATCCTGGGTTGTTTTTGCTTCTGCACATGTGCAGAAGAATTTTTTTTTTTTAGTGCTGCACAATGGCGTGGCATGTTCCTGAGCAAACCGGCAACAGCAGAATCCGGAACCTGCCCCTGGTTCTTTCCCAGATGTCACATTGTGGTCCTCAGGGCCTAGAGATGATTGGCAGGGCTGGCGGGAGGCAGAAAGCCCCCGTGCGTAAAAAAAAAAGCTTTTAAATGCTTCCCTTTTACGCTCACACCATATTAACAGGCCGGCGGCTGTCTGTGCTTCCTTAACCGAGAGATCAAAGTGAAGAAACACGCCACTCGTCTCCAGAAGGTGGCTTTCTAATTGAATTGTAGGAAGCTTTTGGGAAACTTCATAGACGCTTTCAAAGGTGGCTCAAGTCCAGGGTAAATGGGGGGGGTGCAGTTTCAACAGCCTTTGGACAGGGCAGCACAGGCGGGCTGTCTTCACAACTTCATTTAAGCCATTTCCCTCCTCCGGGTGGCAGGCCAAAGTCTCTTACTCCAAGTGATGGAGCTCTGACACCTGGATGGCCCATAAGTCATCTAATGATTCATTATGAGGACCAGGTGAAGTCTGCTTTTCTCCTAATGACACTGTCCAGACTCCCAACCCTGCTCTCTCAATATAAATAGAGGTTACCTAGCTCTCTTTTTATTTGTTTGTTTGTTTGTTGATTTGATTTGATTTGATTTGATTTGATTTGATTTGATTTGAATGCCGCCCCTCTCCGTAGACTCGGGGCGGCTCACAACAATAAAGACAATGTAAGAACAAATCTAATAATTTAAAAAACACTAAAAACCTCATTATTAACAGCAAGCATACACACAAACATGCCATATCTTGCCCTTCTCTACTGTGATCGTGTCACGATGATTATAAGGCCCTTCATGGCATCGGACCAGAATATCTCCGGGACCGCCTTCTGCCGCACGAATCCCAGCGACCGATTAGGTCCGACAGAGTTGGCCTTCTCCAGGTCCCATCGACGAAACAATGCCGTCTGACGGGCCCCAGGGGAAGAGCCTTCTCTGTGGTGGGCCCGGCCCTCTGGAATCAACTCCCCCCAGAGATCAGGACTGCCCCCACCCTCCTCGCCTTTCACAAACTTCTTAAAACCCACCTCTGCCATTAGGCATGGGGAAATTGATTCCCCTGGGCCATTTCCATTTTATGTATGGTTTGTTTGGGATGTATGATTGGTTTTTATATATTAATTGGTTTTAAACTGTTTTTAGTCATTAGATTTGTACTGTATTTTGTTGTTGTGAGCCGCTCCGAGTCTCCAGAGAGGGGCGGCATACAAATCTAAATAATAATAATAATAATAATAATGATAATGATAACGATAACGATAACGATAACAATAACAAGAAGAAGAAGAAGAAGAAGAAGAAGAAGAAGAAGAAGAAGAAGAAGAAGAAGAAGAAGAAAAGTAGAACAAATTCACACAGTTGCTCTTTTTATATGCATAAATGGAAGTAGCCTTTTCTTTTTGTGTCTGTACCTGTTTGCCCTTCACGTTCCCTTCCTGTCCTCCTCAGTGTCATTGTTACACAACTGTTTTGACGCTTTCTGGATTCCTTCTTGCTGGCGCTTCCAAGGTCCACCTTTCCTGGAACCGTAGTCCTGTTTTTGTTTCCTTTTGTACAGAGTTTTCTATTGAAATATGCATGGATAAAACCTAATGTACATACTCTGTGTAAAATGAAAAGTCTTTTGTAATTCTTAAAAAAAAGAAGAAGAACATCTACTCCCTTTTTTGCGTGTGTCAAAAACATCTGGTTCTACTTTTTTCCAAAGAGGAGCAAAGAAGACGACCCTGGTGTCCTGAGTCTCGTCTTTGGACCAAAGAAAACCAAAAGCATTCAAGCACCAGCTGGACCAGAGGACCACAGTGGCATCCAAGAAGCCTCTATCCCCAGGTAACAACCAACTATATGTTCTTAATCCTGGCTATCAATCCAAAGAGGTTGCAACCAGGTTATTTTCCTCTTATCTTACAAATCTCACAAAACCAAAAATTATCCTGCAGTCTACAACTACTACACTGCAAAAACATATGGACATCAAAACAATAGACCCAATTTATATAGACTTCTGTAAAGCCTTCGACTCAGTGGTTCATGGTAAACTATTCTGAAACTGAAAACCTACAGCATCTCTGGACCCCTACATGACTGGATAACTACATTCCTGTCAAACAGACAAGTGGTCAAAGTAGGGAACATCCTATCTAATCCCGTTCCTGTTAACAACGATGTACCCCAAGGCAGCATACTAGGACCAACACTCTTTATACTCTATATCAGTGTTTCCCAAACTTGGCAACTTGAAGATATTTGGACTTCAACTCCCAGAACCCCCCAGCCAGCATTCGCTAGCTGGGGATTTCTGGGAGTTGAAGTCCAAATATTTCCAAGTTGCCAAGGTTGGAAAACACTGCTCTATATAAATGACGACCTATGTGATCACATTACAAGCGACTGTGTTCTTTTTGCCAATAATGTAAACCACCTACAACACAGCTACCTTCCAAAAAAACCTTGTCAGTTAGAACAATTAATTAGTGGAACAACTTGCCTGTAGACGTTTTGAATGTTCCAACACTGGATGTTTTAAAGAAGATGTTGGATAACATAGAAACATAGAAGATTGACGGCAGAAAAAGACCTCATGGTCCATCTAGTCTGCCCTTATACTATTTCCTGTATTTCATCTTAGGATGGATATATGTGTATCCCAGGCATGTTTAAATTCAGTCACTGTGGATTTACCAACCACGTCTGCTGGAAGTTTGTTCCAAGGATCTACTACCCTTTCAGTAAAGTGGGCCCAGTAGGCTTGTGTTTCGCCCTCCCCAGTCTCCAAAGACTTCCCTGGAGCCAGGGAAGGGTTAAAAACGCCCTTCCCAATCCCACCCAGAGGCTCTCTGAAAGCCAAAAACATCCTCCCAGAGCCTCTGCGTGAGCCAAAACCCAATTGGTCGGTACACACATGCATGTTAGAACTGAGCTAGGACAACAGCTCGCGTGCCAGCAGATATGGCTCCGCATGCCACCTGTGGCACCCATGCCATAGGTTCGCCATCTATATTATGTATTCTATATTCTATATTCTATATTCTGTATTCTATACAGTAGTACCTCTAGATACGAGTTTAATTTGTTCCAGAAGGGAGCTTATATGTCGAACAGCTCGTATCTGGAACAAATGGCTTTAGACTTTGTTTTTCCCCTCCAAGATAACCCGAAGCAAGGATTCTTGCGCCACCTAGTGGATGCTCGGCTCGTATCCCGAATTTGAGCTCGTGTCTGGAACAGAAATTTCTCTCCCCTTGTGGCTCGTAACTTGGAATACTCGCATGTGGAGCAGCTCGTATCTAGAGGTACTACTGTATTCTATATTCTATATTCTATCTCCACTTGTCTGGTAGGGTCTCCAGCTTCAGCAGGGGGTTGGACTAGAAGACCTCTAAACTCCCTTCCAACTCTGTTATTCTTAATGAGTAACACAACAGCAGACCACAAAGGAAGATCCACTTACATAAATGCTTTAATTCTTTCAGGACCAAGGGATTGCCCTGTCAATATAAACTCTGAAATAACGCTGTAGGTTGCTCCCAAGATTCATTCGTGTTAATATTGGGGAAGGTTCCACATTAAGCCAAGAGAATACAGGGTCTTCTGATGCATTCAGAGGTGGTGTCTATGAAGAGGGCTGTTTATGATGTGTGAAATGTTTCTTTTGGCTAATGGGGAACATATGGCCCAAAAAACTGATCAAGGAAAAGGTGGCCCAGCAGATGAGGTCCCCATAAAAAAAAAAAAGATTAAGAAGAGGAAACAGCAAACAAGCTGGAAAGATAACATTTCAAAGCAGCCTTTAAATGAATAACAGATTCAGTTACTGCGAGGGGACATGAGGGGGTTTTTTGGTTGTTTTTTGCTCTAGTGAAGTTATTTTCAAGAAAAACAAACCTGCCATTTTTGGCTCCCCCTTTTTTATTATTATTATTTAGAAACCCATAGAGCCAGCAAACGAAACAGCTATCCCGTAGGTAACTAGACATTAGGTAGGCTGAGATACTGATGTATAAGTCAACCATCTATATGCGAAGATCATTCTGTTAACAGTTAATCTAAAATCTGGGGTTCATTTTCTCTCCCATTCTTTCTTTTTCATGATAGATTGGATAATAATAATAATAATAATAATAATAATTATTATTATTATTATTATTATTATTATTCATTAGATTTGTATGCCGCCCCTCTCCGAAGACCAATCCATAATTTATTCATTTATTTGGTTGGTTGTAGTATCCTTCCTCTGCCACGCCCCCAAGACACGCCCATCATGCCATGCCACGCCCACAGAACCAGTAGTAAAAAGAAATCAAAACCCACCCCAGTATCGTTCTTAGGGTTATGAGCTTCTTTGTTGATTCTACAGCTTGTCTCTACAAAGAGTCTGCGGAGAGGGGCGGCATACAAATCCAATTAAAAGAATAAAAAGAAGATGGATTGATCGATTGATTGATATCAAATTGGTGTCAACTCATAATGGCCACATAGATTTCTCCCTCCCCCTGGAGGATCTACCCTTAACCTGATCAGCCTTTAGGGAAAGAACTGGAGGAGGAGACTCTACCAATGGGAAAAGTAATAGTAGCTGCAACCAGGAAGACTAGGGTGACTTGTCCCAGCCTTGTCCTCTTTCCCCGAAGAACGAAAATATTATTTCACGGTTTAAACAATTTGAAGGAGGGAGAGAAGTCAAAACCAATGTTTAATCCAGGTTCCCAAGGAAAACAAACAGCAGAGAGGAAGGAGGGGGGAGAGAGAGAGAGGGTAAGAGTGGGGTGGTGGGAAGGGTTCATAAGGCCATGTTTGAGTGGACTGGATCAAATGATGGAAGGGAGGGCAATTTCAGTAGGCTGGTAAAAAAAAAAAACCCGTGCACCTGGCTGAGAATTGGAGAGGTCTCCCAGGTTGATTCCGAGATGCTCTGAAGCAATTGGACTGACCTCATTTTTAGCTGAGTGTGTTTCACCAACCCGGCTGATGTGCTTAATTTAAGCCCATGCACCAATAGAAAATAATATTTGTAGCTCAGGGTTGAGCTGTGGGGTCCTTGGTGCTCTCTGAGCTTTTTTTTTCTTGCATACATCATGGGCTTTCCCAAATATGCCCATGTTACACCAACACTCCGCAGTCTGCATTGGTTGCCGATCAGTTTCCGGTCACAATTCAAAGTGTTGGTTATGACCTATAAAGCCCTTCATGGCATTGGACCAGATTATCTCTGGGACCGCCTTCTGCTGCACGAATCCCAGCGACCAGTTAGGTCCCACAGAGTGGGCCTTCTCCGGGTCCCGTCAACCAAACAATGTCATTTGGCGGGGCCCAGGGAAAGAGCCTTCTCTGTGGCGGCCCCGGCCCTCTGGAACCAACTCCCCCCAGACATTAGAATTGCCCCCACCCTCCTTGCCTTTCGTAAGCTCCTTAAAACCCACCTCTGCCGCCAGGCATGGGGGAACTGAGATACACTTTCCCCCTAGGCCTTTAAAATTTTATGCATGGTATGTCTGATTGGTTTTTTATAATAATGGGTTTTTAACTGTTTTTAGTATTGGATTATTGTTATATGCTGTTTTATTCTGTTGTTAGCCGCCCCGAGTCTGCGGAGAGGGGCGGCATACAAATCCAATAAATAAACAAACAAACAAACAAACAAATAAATACAATTTAAAAATCGAAAAACCCATTATTTAAAAGAACATACAGCACAAGCATACCATACCTACCATACTATATAGGCCTGGGGGAGATGTCTCAATTCCCCCATGCCTGACGGCAGAGGTGGGTTTTAAGGAGTTTGTGAAAGGCAAGGAGGGTGGGGGCAATCCTAATCTCCAGGGGGGGGAGCCGGTTCCAGAGGGTCGGGGCCGCCACAGAGAAGGCTCTTCCCCTGAGTCCCACCAGCTGACATTGTTTAGTCGACGGGACCCGGAGAAGGCCAACTCTGTGGGACCTAACCGGTCGCTGGGATTCGTGCGGCAGAAGGCAAGCACATACACACACACAAACACACCCTCTCCCCGGAACAATTAAATGAATGATTAAAGAATCCGTTTCCTCCTGATTCAGTCGCTGATCGATCCTGCCCAGGATGCACATAAGTCCCTGCATTAATGGGGGTTGTGTGCAGATGTGCAAATATTAATAATTAAAAGAGGTGCAAAGGAGGAGGAGGTAAAGAGAGAGAAGGGAATGTTATGCAGGGGGAAAATATGCACATAGGAGTAAATCAGGGGTAATTCACCTGTCTTCTGCTCCCAAGATGGTTCGTAAGAGCTGGGGCGTTTGGAAGGAACAGATCCCCCTTGGGAATAATAAACGATACCAGGTCTACATTTTTTAAAAAGGAAAGAAACAACCAACCCCAGCAAATAAGTGGGATTTTAATTTGGCATGGATTCATTTCAGACCTCAGGATAACCTTAGCTGCTTATGATCTCCCTACCAAAAAACAAGAGAATTGGTCTGTAATATATGTGTACATATAGTGGGTGGGTTTTTTCTCTCTCTCTTTCTCTCTCACACACAGGAGGGAGGGGGAGAGAGAGGGAGGGAGGGGAGAAAGAAAGAGATGAGGGAGGAGGCGGAGGGAAAGAGGGGGAAGGGATGGAGAGAAGAAAGAGATTGGGAGTGAGGGAAAGAGGGGGAAGAGAGGGAGGAGAGAGAGAGGAGGGAGGGAAAGAAAGGGGGAGAAAGGGAGGAGGAGAGAAGTACAGAGGGGAAAGGGAGGGAGGGAGAGAGGGAGGAGGAAGAGTTGGAAGGAAGAGAAGAGGGGGGAGAGAGGAGAGAAGGAGAGAGAGGGGAAAGGGGAAAGAGGAGAGGAGGAAGAGAGAGGGAGAGGGAGGGGAGAAAGAAAGGGAGGGAGGAGACAGAGGGAAAGAGGGGGAAGAGGGAGGAGAGAGGGAGGAGAGAAAAAGATTGGGAGGGAGGAAAAGGGGGGAGAAAGAAAGGGAGGGGGAGAGAAGTGGGGAGGGGAGAGGGAGGGAGAGAGGGGAGAAAGATATTGGGAAGGAGGGAAGGAGGGGGAAGAGAGGAAGGAGATTGGAAGGGAGGGAAAGGGGGAGGGGACGGAGGGAGGAGAGAAGGAGGGAGAGAGGAAAAGGGAAAGAGGAGAGGAGAGCAAGAGAGAGGGAGGGAGGGGAGAGATGATGGGAGAGAGAGAGATTCAAATGTAGTTATGCAAACAATTGGATTGTCGGATTTGCTCTTATGGGACTTAATTACCAGCACTAACCTCACTCCTTTTTAACACTGATGGTGTTGCTCAGTTCGGTAATGAAACATCTGCCATAATAAGAAGTCCAGAAAGCAACATGGATACTAAACCCACTAAAAGGATACTTAGCTTCACACACACACACACACATTACCATTTCCACTGTCTATTTTGTGCTTGCCAAACAGTCTAATTTTTTTAATAGTTTTTTGCAAAACTATTGCAGTGTTTCCCAACCATGGCAAGTTGACTTCAACTCCCAGGATTCCCTAGCCAGCAAATGCTAGCTGGGGAATTCTGGGAGTTGAAGTCCAGATATCTTCAAGTTGCCAAGGTTGGGAAACACTGACTACAGTATTGGATTTACTTCACATTGGCTGCCGAGCCTCATGACGGAAAGCGGCAAAAGCCGAAACATCTTGCAAAATTCAATCAGGCTGATATTTGGAGGCAATGTCCTCCCCTCCCTCCCTCCCTCCGTCCCTCCCTCACCCAGACTTTTAAGCGCTGGGATTTTCCCGAGAAACAGCGAAATCCACAGGAATGCAGAAAACTTGGACTGCCGGCAACCCAATGCCTTTTTTTTTTGTAAAGTTGAAGCATTAAAACAAACGAACGCCAAAATACGAGCCCTAAAATGGGATTAACAGCTTTCTTTTTAAAAAATAAATAAATATCAAAGATCTTTCTGCAAGGGGGGAAAAATGTACATTTATTTCTGCCTAGGGCCACTGCTAAATCCTGAGAAGAATGTCACGACGTATCCCTCTCTAGATGGGTGGATGGACGGACAGAAGTTGCTCAGTGTTCGAAAACAGAAGAACCAAGATGGATGGAAGCGGTGGCTTCCTACCAGTTCGGCTCTGTTCAAGCGAACTGCTAGCAGCGGCGGGAGGCAGAACGTTATCACGGAGCTTCTTCGCATGCACAGAAGCGTAGCAAAGGTAAGGAGAACCTACAACTGCTTGTGGAGCCCCTATCAGAGGGCACGTGAGTAGTAGATGCTTGGAACAAACGTCCAGCAGACGTGGTTGGTCCATCCACAGGAACTGAATTTAAACATGCCCGGGATAAACATGCTTCCGGAAGCCTCTGGAGGGCGAAAAACGGCAAACAGGGCAAACCGGAAGTCCGTTTTTTCCAAATTTCCAGTTTGTGCATTTGCCCATTTTTTTTCACTGCAAGGCCTGTGCACATGGATGGAGGCGGGAAAAGGTTTGCATGCGCAGAGGCAGCGCATGGGGTTGCGCATGCGTGGAGGGAGGGAATGGATGTGGGCCTGCGCCCCCTAGTGGCCTGCGAGCCAAAAAACGTTTTGCCATCACTGCTCTATACCAATAGGCATGGGTGGAGAAGTACCAGGCTCTGAAGGAAGAACCAGGGAAGAGGTACACTGTGAAGGCCAAAGGGGCACCGGTGGTGTTAGGAGTGCATTTAGGGGCTGGATCTCTTAAGCTGGGAAGTTGGATCCAGTAGATCCCAGACAGGAGCTCAGTGCTTTCTGTCTAGACCAGTGTTTCCCAACCTTGGCAACTTGAAGATATTTGGACTTCAACTCCCAGAGTTCCCCAGCCAGCGAAGGCTGGCTGGGGAATTCTGGGAGTTGAAGTCCAGATATCTTCAAGTTGCCAAGGTTGGGAAACACTGGCCTAGAAGACTGTCAGGCTGGGATCACCTCCTGTGTAGTGTTTGTTTGTTTGTTTGTTTTGTCAAGCACGTATTGGGGGCATATAAAGATATACATAATATTTGCATACATGATACTAGTAACAGAGAGAAACATTAGGACAGGGGACGGAAGGCACGCTGGGGCACTTATGCACGCTCCTTACTGACCTCTTAGGAATCGGGAGAGGTCAAAAGTCTATGGGTAAAGTTTTGGGGGTCAGGAGATGATACTAAAGAGTTAGGTAGTGGGTTCCATGCATCAACTACTCGGTTACCAAAGTCAGATTTCCTGCAGCCGAATTTGTTGGGGTTTATTTTAAGTTTGTATCTGTTGTGTGCTCATGTATTGTTGTGGTTGAAGCTGAAGTAGTCGTTGACAGGAAGGACGTTGTAGCAGACGTTGTATGCTTAAGTCGTGTTTCACCTATAAAGCCCTTCATGGCACCAGACCAGGGTATCTACGAGACTGCCTTCTGCCGCATGAATCCCAGCGACTGGTTAGGTCCCACAGAGTTGATCTCCTCCAGGTCCCGTCAACTAAACAATGTCGTTTGGCGGGACCCAGAGGAAGAGCCTTCTCTGTGGCGGCTCCGACCCTCTGGAACCAACTCCCCCAGAGATTAGAACTGCCCCCACCCTCCCTGCTTTTCATAAACTCCTTAAAACCCACCTCTGTCGTCAAGCGTGGGGGAACTGAAACATCTCCCCCTGCCTATGTAGTTTTCTGTATATGATATGACTGTATGTATGTTTTTTATATATTGGGGTTTCTTGGTTTTTAGACTTTTTAAATGTATTATTGTTATTTTAGATTCTAACTGTTAGATTTGTCATTATATTTTGTTTTTATCATTGCTGTAAGCTGCCCTGAGTCTACGGAGAGGGGCAGCATACAAATCTAAATAATAATAATAATAATAATAATAATAATAATAATAATAATAATAATTATTATTATTATTATTATTATTATTATTATTATTATTATTATTATTATTATTATTATTATTATTATTATTATTATTATTATTAAGGCGACGTACTTCTAAGCTATATAAAACCTAGGATCGTAAGTCTAGTTGCGTAGGGTATTCTGTTCCGAGTGGAGGACTCTTCTCGTAAAGTATCTCTGGACATTTTCTACAGTGTTTATATCTGAAATATGGTGCGTATTCCAGGCAGATGAGCTGTATTCAAGGATTGGTCTGGCGAAAGTTTTGTATGCTCTGTTTAGTAGTGTGAGATTACCGGAGCAGAAGCTCTGGTATCAGAATCCTCAAAGTCTCTGGCATCTGGTAGAAGATCTAAGGCTGAGGAAGTCTTAAAACCACCCACAAGGGTAGGAAGAGAAATTGGAGGGGAAACAGTTATAGAAATAGAGACCAATCGGGAGCCAGTACAGTCCGTGGACAATTGGTGTAGTGTCACAACAGCTTGTGTGGCTGCATTCTGCACCAGCTTAACTCCCTTGGAGCTGAAAGCTTGGTGCATTTTTTTTTATCTCCCTCCCCATAACATAACGTCGTTTATTGTGAGAAAGTTGTAAGATAGCATCTCCCTCTGTTCATTAAGGGGGTTTCTTTTTTCATCCATTTAAGAACGTGGTCATCTGTCTCACCCGATCCGTATTTTCTTTCCGATTTTAGTCTTCTCCAAGAATAAGCTTAAAGATAAACAAGACTCAGATTATTATAAAATTTGTGGGAAGTTTTATGCTTGGATAGAAAACTAAGAGATATGTATGTATCAGTAACTGGTTAATTTTGGGAAAAATTGAAACATGAGAATTTGATTTAAATTTTGGAAGCCAGGTGGCAAAGATGAGAAATAATGGTAGCACTATATAATGATATAACACAACATTTACTTATTGTTTAGACTTTAAATATATAGAACTTTATTTTATGAAGTAGGTGATATATTAATGAATAGTTTCTTTTCTTAAAGATACATATATAGAACTTTCTATTAGCTATATGATACAATATTAAAATTTAGATTAAAAAGATTTTATTATTGTTTGCATTGATGTAATGTAACTTTTTATAGTAAGGTGGAGAGGAAGAATTTGTATTTTTGTTTTTTAAGAATTGACAATGTTGCATAAAATTAATAGAAATTTTTAGATGAGGAGACCTAAGAGACTCCATTCAGTAATAGGAAAAGAAACGTTTATATACGATTGATTTTAAGCATCATTGTTGTGTTTATAACTATATATTGTTTTATTTTATGGTGGAGAAAATAAAAAAAATTATATTCTAGATACTGTCGAAGCTGACAAGATCAATTGTTCAACCCTCCCAGTTTCATAAAATTGTCCTTTATCCTCCAATTAAAATTGGGGGAGAGAACTTTGACCTTGTCTTAAAACAGTTCTGAGATAAATGAAATAAATGAAGTAGGAAGGGAGAGAGTTCCCCGCCCCGTTTTCAAACCAATGTAATTGATTCTTCTAGTATTCTAATACACACAAACAATTCTTAACTTCAGACCAGCTTAAGACAACAGCAAGGGTGGTGGAAAGACCGGTGTAATTATTCTCACCTGCCAATCAAGCCCTATCGGTGACGTTTCCTTCATTAATCTGTGTTTTTCTAATGTTAAGCCATGTTCTAAACAGCTGGAATGGCTCACATCTGCCTTTCATAGAGGAACTGTACTTCATATTCGAGGTGATTTTATTTTTCTTTTCGTTTTTTTCCTTCCCTCTACCTACCTCTTTTCCCGGGGCGATTATGTTTCAACATTCCAAAGGAGGAAGATGAACCGGTATAATTTTCTTCCGGGTAGCTATATTCACCGCAGACGAAACTCAGTTCAAATTTATTTGGGGTTTGCATGCGATTGCCCAGAAAACAGCTGCTATAAACCAAAAATTAAGGCTGGAACAGAGAGGGCTCCCTCTGGAATAGAGGCAATAAATTAATAAATTAATGTATTAAATCTATTGGACTAGAACAGGGGTCAGCAACCTCCCTGTGTTGTTCTTTCATCCCTCTGCCTTACAAGGCAAAGGCTGCAAGTTCAAATCCAAGCGAGGGTATGGCTAGCTGATGAGGCCAGAACAAGGCTGAAATAGATCTATCCTAGTCTCCCTTAATTTTAAAATTCAGCAAAAACATGCATCAATTTGAATCAAAATCAACTACAGGACATGAAATTGATTTTGACAGAACTAAATTAATTTCCAAAACAGAACACTACAGCAAAAGAATAATCATGGAAGCCATCGAGATCGAAAAACATCCCCAAAATATGAACAATGGTGATGATACCTCCCGCCTACCAGACATCTGGAAACCAGCCCTCATTAACAAACATATCCCAGCCATACAAACTGAAACCATATATATATCACATATTTTTGCTGAATATTTAAAATTAAGGGAGACTAGGATAGCGCTATTTCGGCCTTATTCTGGCCTCATCAGCTAGCCATACCCTTACTGGGATTTGATCCCCGGGCTTCTGCCTTGTAAGGCAGAGAATTAACCTCTAGGCTACCAGATTTAATCCCTTCAGCTTTGTACCAGGGAGGGGCTATATGTATGTGTGTGTATGTGTACATATACATAACCTACCTTATAAACCATGCGATTTCACTTCCGCACATGCTCAGTAGCAGAAATCAGCCCGAAACACAGCTGAGGATCTGATCAGCTGTGCTTCGGGCAAAGAAATAAAAGTCAGTATTACCACACAGGCAGGCGGGAGGGCTCTTTTTCAAGCTGCGGAGAAGAGGAAAATAGAAAAAAATCATGAAAAATTCACAAAAGACATGGTGGCGCCCAGGAACCAGCATCAACCGAATCGGATCTGTGACGCCATTGTTGCGTCACCAGCGGGTCGCTAATGGTTTGGGCGATTTGGTCTGAATCCGGAGAAACCCACCCTTGGTTGTATCTGGCCTATGATGCAATGAAAGACATTTCATAGGGTTTATTCCCCACATAGAAGAATTTGAAGAGGAGAATGAGAAGATAGATAATACAAAAAGAAAAAGGAGAAAGGAGACGGAAGGAAAGAAGGAAGGAAGAAGAAAGAAAGAAAGAAAGAAAGAAAGAAAGAAAGAAAGAAAGAAAGAAAAATGGAGCGTTGCATCAGGTAGTTCAATATATATAAACTGGAATTGGAAATCCCTTTTATTTGGTGGTGGTGGAGGAGGAGGAGGAGAAAGAAGGAAAAAGAGGAGGAGGAGAAGAAGGAGAAGGTGGAGGAAGATGAGGAGGAGAGGAGAAGGAGAAGGTAGAGGAAGATGAGGAGGAGAGGAGAAGGAGGAGGAGGAGAAGAAGGAGGAGGAGGAGAAGGAGAAGGCGGAGGAAGAGGAGGAGGAGGTGAGGAGAAGGAGGAGGAGAAGGAGAAGGAAAAATACTTCTGATCTTGCCTACAGCAGGTACAAGCAAAACGTGACATCTCTCCACCTGCTTTACCTTAAATCATTAGGAGGGAAAGGACCAGGTGAGGAGAGGCAGAGTCAGACATTTAGGGGCGGCCCATGTCTGGCACTGAGAAAACTCCCTGTAAAATCGCTCCAGGTAGCTGGAAATTTGTGGGATAATCATGTTATTTTTGGAGCCACTTAAACCGGCTGAACAGGTGCCTTGATCTTTGGGATGCCTTGTAAGATTTCAAGGCTTTGATCCTTATCTGGCAGGGCTGCAGCTGATAATCAGTTTCTCGCTCTGCCTACTCAAAAGTAAACCTTGGTTAAGCTCCGACAAAGAAAGTTGCCTAAGGATGACTTTCTGCTGGATTTCTGGTCTGATTCTTTGCTCCACATTACTCCAAGCACACTTATTTATTACATTTATATATCACCTGTTGGGTATTTTGATTATTGTTAATATTATTTGTATTAGCAGAGTTCAGCTGGCTTAATTTGCAGCGGAGTTGGCATGGCAAGAAATAACCCGTGGTTCAGAATCCCATTTGTTAGCAATGAACAATCCCTCCTGCATAAGGATGAAAAAAAAATACAATCTTTACTTACAATTTTGTTGATTGATGCAATTACAGATTGCAGGCAGATACGTTTATATTCCAGTCCATATTAATAACTTCTGGATGGTCCCATGTGTGAGGATGGCTTTGGATTTCATCTCACACATGTGTCCTCAGCCGAGGACAATGGAGCACACAGGAGTTCAGAAGAAGAAGGTAGAAGAGGAAGAAGAGAAGGGGGGGAGCATCTACTCTGCAGTGGTTTATATAGTCTGCAGAGTACCTGCCCCTTTTGGTCATCAAAAGGTGACACACTGGTCAGTTAATTGCGACCTGACCATAGAGATGTGTTTACAAGACAGTGCAAGCATGTAATAGAGTAGTTAAACCCAACATCACCCACCTTACTGTCAAACATGCTAACAGATTAACAGAATTAGGAGAGAGGGGCCTTCACACGGATCATTATTGCTCTGGGATCAGGTCTCTAGCTGTAGAGTTTGAGATTCAGCTTTAAAATCCAGGGTCCTATACAGCCCAGCTACAAACAAAACTATCTATACCAGAAGATAGATAGATAGATAGATAGATAGATAGATAGATAGATAGATAGATGATAGATAGATGATAGATAGATAGATAGATAGATAGATAGATAGTTAGATAGATAGATAGTTAGATAGATAGATAGATAGATAGATAGATAGATAGATAGATAGATAGATAGATAGATAGATAGAATAGATGATAGATGGATAGATAGATAGATAGATAGATAGTTAGATAGATAGATAGATAGATAGATAGATAGATGATAGATAGATAGATAGATAGATAGATAGATAGAAAGATGATAGATAGATAGATAGATAGATGATAGATAGATAGATGATAGATAGATAGATAGAATAGATGATAGATAGATAGATAGATAGATAGATAGATAGATAGATAGAATAGATGATAGATGGATGGATGGATGGATGGGTAGGTAGGTAGATAGATCTGAGTTCTTTGGGTGGCATAGAAGTTGAATAAAAGAGACACAGAGAGAGAGAATCAGAATAATGACTTCCCCCCCTCAGCTTTTTTTTTTTTTTGACAAAAGCTTTTGACAACTTTTCAAGAAAGAAAATAGCTCAATGACAAGATTTCATTATTCTGCAGTGTAAGAACCCGACTTCAACAAAACCTGGAACACTAATGTCAGAAATTAGTCTTGTCTGGAAAGAAGAAATTTTGGCTAGAGGGAATATGCATTTAAATACCTTTTTCCCCCCAGTGAACTATTTAAGATGTCAGCGAAGACAATCAACAGGTCCCTAAAATTCTGAAAAAAGATTTTGTTGGGAGTTGGGCAGTGTCAAAATCTAAAGGCTTCACGGCAGCAAGAAGAATGTCTAGTTTTGTCAAGAGATTCTCCTGACCAAAATATTTAGAAATTATGCTTTCCAAAAGCTAAAAGGAAGAGGAGGAGGAAGAAGAAGAAGGAGAGGGAGAGGAAGAGGAGGAAGAAGAAGAAGAGGAGGAAGAGGAAGAAAAGGAGAAGAAGAAAAAGAAGGAGAAGGAGAAAATAAGAAGGAGAAGGAGAAGAAAAGGAAGAGCGCTGATGCTTTTGAATATTGATGTTGAAAAATACAACATTATGAAGAACCAAGAAAATAAACCCAATGGAGAATGAAACCATGCCAAGCTCTCGCTCGAGGTTCAACTCCATCCTCCCCCTTCGGACTTATTACATCTTGGAGATACCTTTAATGTTGGGAAAGGCAAGTGGGAGAGGAAAAAAGAGGACAACCACCGGCAAAGAGCTCAGTTATAGTGGCAGCGGTCGCATCTTTGGGAGGCTGAAAGGATCCGGTTAGGGACAAATCCTAGCAATCTATCCGTACTGTGGCCGCTAAGAGTCGCCACCGATTTGACGGCGCGTAACCAACCAACAACTGTTGAGAGAGCGAAGGCGGTGAAGGAAGCTTAAGCGCTCCACAAATTCAAAAGCTGAACCGGATACCCTCCTGTTGGGAATCCTCAATTCTGGCGCAGGAAATACTGAGGATTCATATATATATGTTGGTTTTAAATAGGATCTGAGCACAGGAGGAAGAGGGCTCTTCGCGCCCAGGGCGCGCGGCTTCTCCAAAAGACAAGCAGACGCGTCTTCGGAGAACGCCGGAAACCACGACGCAGGCTGCGAAACTCAGCTAACCCACGTTGGCTGTTCTTCCCTTTTTCTCGCCCTTCAGCAGTTGGGAAAGTTCGCGGCGAATCTGGTTAGCGGGATTGGTTTCCGAGCGACTGGCGGTGGAGGCCGCCTGGCCGATTGCGCGCGAAAGAAACGAATCTTGTTTTTCACTTTTCCCAACCGGGGTGGCGCCCGAAGTTTGGAAATGCAGCGCGCGCACACACACCTTCTACTACGCCATCCTAGCGGTGTATAAACGTGGGGCAAGGACGCCCGCGCATAGAGAAGTAGAAATGGGCACCTCCGAAACGGTTGCACGGAGGGAATAAAATTCGAAAATGGAACGGCGCGCAGAGGCTGAATTCGCACTGTGCTCCAAAGCGCTTAAATGCGCTTTTCTGAATCTGGGTGGTGGTGCAAACGCTACCCCAAGCTAGAGGCATCTCTATGAAGTCCACACTTGGCCATTGGGTTCGGCGCAGTCAGCAAGGTCTGGGTTAACGTGTTGTGTGAATGCAGGTTTGGGAACGGGTTGGCAAACCCTCTTCACTTGAGCCAAAATAAGAAGGCCCATATTCTTCTTCAAACTGTGCTGGGCTCCTCCTGGGTTCACCCGGCTTTCTCGAGGAAGCTGCGGGCAACTGGTTCCTTCTGAGATTTATTTAAATACTGCTCAAAAAAATAAAGGGAACACTCAAAGAATACAATATACTGCATTAAATCAAACTTCTGTGAAATCAAACTGTCCACTTAGGAAGCAACACTGACTGACAGTCAATTTCATTTTGTTATCAGCACGTTCAACTTTGTACAGAACATTCAATGAGAATATTTCATTCATTCAGATCTAGGATGGGTTCTTTGAGCGTTCCCTTTATTTTTTTTTGAACAGTGTATTTTTAAAAAGTCCTTTCCACAGCTTTGGGGTTTTCTAGCGTCTCCCACACAGATCTGACCCAATTTATCTTTCTGAGATTGATTAAAGTCAGGTTGGCGGGTGACTTTGAGAGAAGGGTCTTTATTTTCTCTTTTATATGTTAATTTTGCCCAGGCGTCCTGAGTCCATTAGACTTGCAACAGCTTACCTGCCCTTTAAAAACAATGTAAGAGCCTCAAGAGGTGGGGAGGGGGAAGGTTTAGACAGGGGTTGCAAAACATCTGTAGGAGTTGCACTCCTGGATTGATCTCGACATCCCTGGATCCAGTGCGGTGTGTCTTCATTCCAAAGAGCAGGAGATGTGGGTCATCTATGATCAGTTTCGACCACCGCTGATCTCTTCTGCCTGCAGAACAAGGCAAGAACCGTTGCAGAGTTTCAAATCCCAAAGGGTATCATTTGCCATCCGCCACCCACTCCCCAGCTCACTTTCTCCTCTGTCCTCTCTCTCTCTTTCTTTCTCTTTCTCTTTTCTCATTCTCTTCCACTCTTACTTCCTTTCTCTCTCTCCCAGTCACTCTTTCTCTTTCTTTCTTTCTTTCTTTCCTTCTTTCTTTCCTTCTTTCTTTCCTTCTTTCTTTTTCTTCCTTCCTTCCTTCCTCCTCCCTCTCTCTACTTTTCTCTCTTTCCCAGGCTCTTTCTTTGTCTCTCTCTCCCCCAGCCTTTTTCCCTTTCTCTTTCTCTTTCCTTTATTCTGTATTATATTGTATCGTATAGTATGATATTATATGATATGATGTGATTTATATTATATTATTATATTATATTATATTATTATTTTCTCTGACTCTCCCTTTCTGAAGAGAGGGCAGCTCCTCCGACCATTCGCCAACCTTTTACCCCAATTCCCGGTGCAAACAGTCCTAAATTGGGCTCCCAAAGTGCCCTCCAAACTGAGCCGAGATAAAGCACTTAAGGTACTTCCCGTCTCATTTTTTTTTTAAAGAAAAAGAAAATCTAGAAGAATCCCCAGAGTTAAACCAGCCCAGTTGTCTGGATTAATATTTAAGGAAGGAAACGAAGCAGAGAAAGATGAAAATTATTTATTTATTTAATTTGACTTCCATGCCGCCCAATCCCAAAGGACTGTTTTCTCTTTTTTTTTCTTTCTTCTCTTTTCTCTTCTCTCTCGTCCCTCTCTTTCTTCTCTCTCTTTGCCTCGCCTTCTCACCACTCTTCATCTCCTCTCTCTTTTTATTTTTCTTTCTTTCTCTCCCTCCCTCCTTCTCTCTTCGTCTCTCTCACACAAGAACAAAATAGAAAAACGGTCAAGCGCGCCTCTCTAAATATATCTTCCTGAGCACCTTATTCTGAGATAACACAAATACGTCTGCCAAAATGTGGGTTTTTTTGTACGGCTGATGCCTCCCCCTTCCCCCTTCCCCAGGTGCCAAGATGCCAATTTGGAAAAACGGAAGCGGGTGGCAAATGTACCCAAGGAAGGAAAGTCGATTTCTCTCTCCCCCCCCATTCCCCCTCAAAGATCTCTTTCTCAGCACATGACAAAGTCGCTCCCTCGGTTTAAACCCGTCCATTTAAAGCCGGGGCCAGCCGCTTTCGTCCCCTCCTTCAACAGGCTTGGTTTAAACCCTGGTTTGTTTGCAAAGTTAGTCTGCTCCTCGCGTTTCCGCGCTAAGCCTGCCTCGAACTGGGTCTCGGCGCTTTCGGGCGGCGCTGCTTGGATGCTTTCGCGTCGTCCGAATGGTGCCGGGTATCGGGCTGGGGGATCAATTTGAGAATCGCTCAGCTCTTGACCAATGTATATTTTCTTTTATGTACATTGAGAGCCTATGCATCCAAGACAAATTCCTTGTGTGTCCAATCGCACTTGCCCAAGAATAGAACAGAGTAGAGTAGAATGGACAAGAGTGGGGTGGAGTGGAATGGAATAGAATTTTTTAATATCCAAGTGTGATCGGACACACAAGGAATTTGTCTTTGGTGCAGATGCTCTCAGTGTACATAAAAGAAAAAGATACATTTGTCAAGAATCAGGAGGTACAACGCTTAATGATTGTCACAGGGGTCAAATAAGCAATGAGGAAGCAATCAATATTAATAAAAATCTTAAGGATACCAGCA